>NC_056725.1:274738720-274753720 GCF_019279795.1 Protopterus annectens
CCATGTTGTCACTGGCCCTGGTTATGGGATCTCCAACACTTGGTAGTGTATTACAGGGTGGAAGTGTTTAGCTGGGGGGATGCTTATTTGTACAACTCGTATAGTGTGTGGTGCCTCTCAACCCTATTAATGTAACATGTAGCCTGTTACACTCTTCTCCCTAACAGCTACATATGCCTTGCAGTACCAGCACAACAGTGTTGTACCAATGGGTCGGTAGGGATGGGAATCCCATTGAGGTCTGCCACATGTCTGTATGTGTGCATGTGTGCATATCTGTAGGGTACACCATTCTGAGTCCACATACTCCTATTACAATACACATTGCCACACAGTAGTACTGACATTGTTGTGACCCATAGGTGTGGCAATGCAATGCAACACCATACTATACCTGTGGCATGTGCATCACATGCATATCCCTGTGGTACCACTGTTGTGATATGCAATGGGTTGTTTTGGCGTCTTGGCCAATGCGTGATAGTGGGTATGTCAGAGTATCAAGCTGGGTTCCAGTGTGTACAATATCCAGTGGGGGATGTGGGTGCTGTGTACACTGTCTTTACACCATGGTACACCTGGTACATGGACCATGTACCACTCTCAGGTGGCCAATGTCACCATCACCCATACAGGTAACAGATAACAGGATACAGCCCAGTTCACATGTGCTGTGTGCAGCCTACCTGTAACACATTAGACACATGGACTAGTTAGTTAGCAACTATACAACCAGGTCTCTAAGATGTGTGTCTACCTGTTATGTGTCAATGTGTGGTATGACACACTATGCATTCTCCATATACAAACATTACATCCCCCATTACCATATTGTACATGTCTGTGGATGGTCTGCATGCAACACGTGACCTGGTACACACCTCACCCTACAGATGGTGTTGTGTGTGCAATGACGGCCACACAGTTCAGTAGCACTACATACCTGGTTAGGGGTCTAGACACAGTGTCACCAAGTAAGGATGTGTGTGTATGTGGATGGGTTGACATAAGGGTGCAGATTATACCTGTACCAGCAGACCACCGGCCAATTTTTCATGGCCAATAACTGTTATACATACCAGTGGCATGTGTATAACTGTACATCTCATATGTCACAGCCATGGTGTCACCACCCTGACATACCTTTGTGGAATATGACTGCAGACCATCCGCCTGCTGAGACATGTGTGCCTACAGCATAAATGGATGACAGTATTGGGATAACAATTGATGTTACCAACAGCTGAGATGCATCATAGCTGCATGGGTACACTACCTGACATGTATGCAGTACACATTACCCCTGAATACATTCTACACTGCAGTACATTGCAGCATTCTATCATAGTCACCGTGTGCATCAGAACCATGTTATCCTGCCCCTGCATCGATGTTATGGATGACATGGATGTGGCACAGGTATCATCATATGCACAGGGTGTGTGGAAGTCATCTTAGCTGCATGGCTACACTACTTGACATGTTTGCAGTACATAATACCCCTGACTACATTCTACATTGCAGTGCATTGTGGCACTGTATCATAGTCACCGTGTGCATCAGAACCATGTTAGCCTGTCCCTGTATTGATGTTATTTATGACAGGGATTTGACACAGGTATCATCATATGCACAGGGTGTGTGAAAGATATCTTAGCTGCATGGCTACTCTACCTAACATGTATGCAGTACACATTACCCCTGACTACATTCTACACTGCAGTACATTGCGGCACTCTATCACAGTCACAGTGTGCATCAGAACCATGTTAGCCTGTTGCTGCATCGATGTTATGGATGACAGGGATGTGGCACAGGTATGATCATATGCACAGGGTGTGTGAAAGACATCTTAGCTGCATGGCTACACTACCTGACATGTATGCAGCACACATTACCCCTGACTACATTCTACACTGCGGTACATTGTGGCACACCATTACAGTCACCATGTGCATCATAACCATAGTAGCATGTCCCTGGATTGATGTTATGGATGACAGGGATGTGGCACAGGTATCATCATATGCACAGGGTGTGTTGCAGGTGTGCCAGAGGCCGAGGGTTGTCCACACGTGTCACCATAAGTGTGGGTGAGGGGTGTGATTCATTGATTGGGGCATGGTGATGTGGTGTGTGTCGATATGGGGTCACCCTAGATGTGGTTGCAGAGTGTGTGGGTATGCATGCACACAGTTCTGCCATGTAACTCCCTATAAGGGTGATGTTGGACAGCTGCAGACCATACCTGGCAAGGTGTGCAGTTCACTGCCTCAGGCCATGGACAGGGGTTCCATGGGCATGTGCAGGTACAGATCTTTAGATGCTACTCTCTCCTGATAATGACATATCTCCGCTGGCACCATGTCCCACCTGGGTCTGGCCAGGGCCACGTGCACGAGGCCTGCTGTGGTGTGGACAGCAGCCACAGTGGTGTGCTGGGGCTGGTACTGCCACCACGGGAGCGGCTGGGCATCCTGGCACATCCACATTGACTGCCAGCTGCTGGTGTCTTTGGCCTACATCCATGCGACTGTCACAGCACTCCAACCCCACATTCTAACACAGACAAACCATGGTCGAGGAGGCCAACCATCTCACCCCACCATCTATCCATGACCTCGGTATAGTCACGGAAGGCACCAGCAAGTTCATGGAGGTTGCCACTTACAGCTGTGAAAGCAGACCTCTGAAGCCTCAGGCCCTGTCTGGTGTGCATTTCCATACATTCCTGTGCCTTCATTATGGCCTGAAACATGCTCCTGGTGGTACCAGTTGTGGCACCTCTGCCAGGGGCATGATGACCTGTGGTCCTCCCATGACCACCAGGTACATCTTCCGATGTGGTGGCCTTCCAGACATGGACACCACACTTTCCTGGTCATTGCCACCAAGTGCCAACTGTGCCTCTGTTATGGACACGTGATGGGGTTTGTAGGGGCACTGTAACTGTGTGTGGGTTTGGGGTGGCTAAGAGGGTGATGACACATGTTGATGCAGTGTCGGCCTCTGACAACCCTACCTGTGCCTCACCTGTAACATCATCACCATCGGTATCTGTAGGGACACCTACCTCAGTTTGCATGCAGGAGGGACCCTGACCCACCTTGCCACCTGTGGGGGAAACAAATACACACGTTAAGACCTGTACAGCATTGCATAACAGTACACACACTCACACACACTCACACTGACAGCCACATTACTACCTCACTTTCTCTGGGTTTACATACAGTCCCACAGTCAGTTACATATGTTCCTCATCCTGCATGGCACTTGCTAATATACACGCATCACTACTGCCCATTAATATATCATTCCTCTCCAGGGCAACATGTGTGGTTACAACACCTGGCCTGTTACTCCATCTCCTCCCTGACTTGGGTGGAGTAGATTGTACATGGCCTCACTGCTTTCACCCTGTACTATCCTGTGTATGGGCAGTAATGGTGTACAAGGCCCCTATATGGTTGGGGCTGCTACATTCACTACATATGTCACACACCAGAGCCTCGTACTACAGTCTTGCTCAGTCCATGCCACATCTGCTGCACAAGCGACCCATCATGCGGACAGCAGTACTACCTGGATACACTCACTGATGTGCTGTGGTAATTCCCCATTGCATTTGTAGTGTTGCATATGTGGGTAGCCAGTTACCTATCTGCTGCTGGCAATATGATGTGTATACCCAGTATGTACTTCACCTCCCAATGCATGCTCCATGCTACAGACCTTGTTATGCTATCAGCTGTCCTGTGTTCACATACCTGACAGGTTGTCCTGGTGTCCCATGTCTCACTCCATGTACAGCACAATCCCAAGGGGAGTACTGCCATGTGGTCAATCCCACTATTGCCTGTGCATACACGGACACCCACACAGAAACACACACACACACACACACACACACACACACACACACACACACACACACACACACACACACACACACATACACACACATCAGACATGCATTGTCCACACTCCACTAGATTGCACTTACAAACACAATCAAGACACACACACACACACACACACACACACACACACACACACACACACACACACACACACACACACACAAACACACACACATACCCCACACTCCTGCATGTGGATTTGCACAACATTTGTACACACAGTCCTCCCATTACCCGTCTCTCAACATGCATTACATATGGTACTCAACAGCATGCAGTGCAACTATAGTGACTTCATGCTAGTAGCAGTATACATGTATGTGAGGCATGGGCTGGGTTGGAAGGTGATGGCCCTTCCACCTGTTAACACTGCCCCCATGTACAAAGTGTTACTGCGGACCTGGTCCGCACCCTGCGTTGTACTGTGCACCATACCTCACAGGTGTAGAAACCATTGATGCATCTGTAGTACTGTGTTGGTTATGTCATCTCCAATGCTCACAGCCCCTATGTGTTATAGCAACTCATACCTGGGATGATATGTGAACAGCTATCAGTTGTGGATGTCTGCGTTACAGATCACAACATCAGCAGTGCATGTATGACTGGTACATGACTATTGCACTGACAACCAGCTAACCTTATCATGGCTGTGGGGGGTGCCCTACACATGTCCCAGACCTCTGCATGGTTGCAAGGTCTACTCATTTGCACATCCCTTGGAGTGCACACACTGCTGTCATGAGTGCTGTGGGGTCAGGGTTACATCTGCAACGTTTACTTAACCTGATTGTTTGCAGCTGCAGCCATGGTGGTGTTCAGTCACACATTGCCCTACTGTAGGCCATGGTTCCTGCCACACTTCACATCCCTGTGGACACATTGCACATTGACAGGATGTTAGTTATCTTGCATGTGTCTTCTCTTCCGATACCTCAGCATGGTCTCTACTGTGATGCAGTGCATTTCACAGCAACAAAACGTGAACGTGTACAGCATGCAGTATGGGTAGGTGTGTTAGACTTGTGCATGGGATATCCCATAGCTATTATATGCCCAGTTTATCATCATGCATGGACATGAACCAAACTCACTGGCTATGGGCTTCTGCCATGGTGGTATCCTGAAGGGACCTACATAGGAGTGTAAGAAACTAATGTCAGTGGCCACAGCTGTGGCATTCATAAAAGCCAAGTGCAGCATTACGTTACATCAACAGTAGAATTTCACAGTATTACAGCTTATACACAACTGTTTATTTCTACTATACAACAGCAGACTATGTATATGAAATCTCAGACTTGCATGATGTACCTGTACAAATGCAGTTGCATACACAAGAGTGGGGTAACAATGTGCCCTGGGGCCTTATCTGCATGCTCGTCAGCTGGTGTGTCATTGGCACCCATCTCCAAGATGTGCTCTGCCAGGTGTTGATGCTGCAGGCAGCCAGATGCCACAAGGCTGCTGAAAAGTTCCTCCGCACAGGTGAGGGGTGGATGGCCGGGTTGCTCCCCCCATGTTGTGAGGTGGTCCCCCCTTATGGCAGCCGCATGATGACGTAAATGGCGAAGCAGGTCTGTGCAATGATGGTGGACCTGCTCGTAGCTGCGATTATGCAATCTGACATCATTGAACCTGGGACTAGCTCGTTCCACAGGGCAGTCCTCTCCTGCTGGTTGTGGGCTGTCCACCAAACAGCAGTTCATAGTTCTGTACCAGGTGGTCGATAATGATCTCTGTCTCAGTGGCACTGTATGCGGGAAGATGACTATGTGACATGTTTCCTGGAAGACATAAAGATGGAAACAGGTCTGAGCCACCCATACAGCAGGGTTACCATAGTTCTTAATACACATATCAGCTACAACAAACCGTTCACAGACTGCAATTGTTATATCAGCTGCTTACCTACCACTGGGACATATGTTGTATTGTACCAAGCTTTGTGCTATGTGTATGTACCACGCTTTGTGCTACGTATTTGTAGCCATGCTCCCTGTGGGGACACAACTTTGCTGGCCTGTTACAGACTATTTCACCTGCATGCCATTGTCAGTGCCACTAGAATATATATATATATATATATATATATATATATATATATATATATATAGATGGTTCCCGTTTAGAAACGCAAACTGAAACAAACTCGAAATCACGACACAGGAAGCGCGAAAGGCGGGAATCTCGAAAATACAATATACCGAACAACACCAGAAAACACGTACGGTACACAGAAATATCGAAAAAATCTTGAATAACCCCCAAACACTTTATTAAACAAATTCAAGTATCCCTCTTGTTCCAAATAAAAAATATATTCGATATCCGCAGCAATACAACCGTCGTGCAGGAAAACGAAATATAAACCCATCCTGATGTGAAACTTTAAACAGCACGTCCACTCCTACTACCAATCAAGCTGAACAGTAGTAATCGCAACATCCCATAGTCCTCAGACCTTTAGCAATCTCGCAATAGCCATAAGAAACTCCATCGTACTGTAGCTACCTCTATTCTTCACAACTTGCTGGAACTGTAAATGTCACCTGACAACCTTCCGTTTCTTCGGTGACAGAGGCGCACCACAACTCAAACGTATCCTGAGCTCATCCACTCTGTCCTGTTCCCTAGCTAATATTCTCATCAGTACACACAGATCTGTTTGCCTATGCCCCAGCAGACTCTTTAACCTATGATGCCATGCTTCAACACTATTTTGTGTACGAGGCAAAAACAAGGCATTTAACTGCTCCACATTCCAAAACGTATAGGGAACAGTGGTGGGAACTTTGAAAACCAGTAGTTCGAGTACAAAATTTACGAGGTTTACCATTAACATACCATTCGAAAATATCGTAACAATTCAATGCCTTCAGTAGGGAATTCTGCTTTAACCTCATTGAATGCTGTAAGCACATCACTCTCTGGTAGGAACGCTAAGGCGATCAAACATTTAACATGCAACTGAAAATGAAACTCCGTGTTATACAAGTGAGCTAAACCCAACTGTTGAACTTTCCGCCATATATTTTGTGAGAAATGAAACAAACATCCCTTGGCTGTTACACCCTGTAGATTGGAAAGTATACTTCTCCTAGCTGCAATTTCAAAGTCGCTCAAAACATATTTCACAGACACTTCTAAACCATGTTCATCCATCAACCGTAACACAGAATTCCACATGTTATTGTATGCCTTCAATGACTTCTTATTCATAATACAATATAGTAATGGTACACTCTTATGGTACCCTCCGTACAGAATCATGCCATGTATACTGTATAACTGCCTGCACATTCTACCCTTGTAAAAATAAGTCCCATCAACAAGCCAAATCGTTGCAGTGCTTAGGTCAATTAAATTTTGCTTAGTAGTAAAGATGGCCACCGCTGTATCTGACATAACATCAACTACACATTTATTCAGAAATACTCCGGATTTCGTAGAGAACTCTGTGACATTTATCTCTTGTAAATGCTGGATACGGGAGCTACTACAGTCCGACACTTTACGGTAATCCTGGACCTGTTGTGCTAGTTGTTTACGGGGAGGCAAACTAGGTGTAATAACACTTGAAGTTGAAGCTAGTACATCATCGACAAGCAAGCAAGGGTTATCTCTAGAGTTGCTTGCCTTTACTTTTAAAGTATTGCACACTCTATACTGCTCAATAGCAACAGGGTCTCCCGGATGGAAATGAGCTACAGATTTTAATAGTTGCTCCCCGGTAGGCACACTTATTGACACTGCCCTACCTCTACACTTTTCTTCCCGTTTCCATTTGCAGCACCAATAGCTCTTCTGTTCACATATCGTTTCCCTATGTAGTACATATCCATCTAACAACAGCACCGCACCTCCTTTCTGCGATGATACAGTGCTATAAACAGCACCAATAGACCCTGGAGCATTATAGCTTCGATCCTTGTACTGCATAGTAGCGGTAAGACCATATATCCGGCATCCACTTGCAATTTCTCTACTTTAAGTTATGCTGTCAGTTCGCGCTTCTCGTCTTTCGTGATTTTGCTGATTCACGCTTGTACTCTCGGGATATTATGTTTCGGTCATCTTGTAATTCGCGTTTCTAAACGGGAACCATATATATATATATATATATATATATATATATATATATATATATATATGTATATATGTGTATAAATATACATCTATGTACATATATGTTTAGATATATGCTGTACTTTGTTGATATACCTATGTCTATATGAGTGTCTGTGTGTCTGTACACATACACGTCTCATTCTGTATCACACATATATGTGGAGTGCATACAGACATCTGGTCCGCATTCTGTAACTGTCTTTCATTCACAGTTGCACTGTTCTGCCTTGCTGCAACACAGACAGGTGCCACACATGAACACAGACTAACATTAGGGTGGCAAATATGGTGTGAGATTGCAGGTACTCCTATTACACACCTATGGCATTTGTGCATGCTACATTACACATTAACATGACTGTCCTGCAGGTGGTGTGCTCTGACACCCATGTGTCTATCATGATGGCAGTACTTCCACCACCAGCTATTGTCCACACTAACATAACATACACAGATATTATGGCTGACATCTTTGTCATTCATTGCTGATCTGCTCAGCAGGCTGGTATGTTCCACTGCTTACAGGGACAGACAGTATTGTCCAGAGCAGTTGTTCAGTGGGACATCATTACAGGGACAACTACAGATGGCACATATCAAACATTCAACATCATAGATCCTATTAATCTATACCACATACTACATTAAATTACATACAGTTATGTTTTACAAACCTTTCATTTTTTAGATGGGTGTGATGCCTTCCCAGTTTTGGCTTGTAGGTTTTTGTTTCCCAATGTGTGGGAGTTTCGTTTTATCTTTTCTTTTCTTTTTTCCTCCTCTCTCTCTCTCTCTCTCTCTCTCTGTCTCTCTTTCTCTCCAGTAGAGCGATTGAGTTGGTTTGAATGGATTGCAGCATGGCTTTTGTAGGTGATGCACATGATCAGGTGATGGGCTCTGCACCAGTCAGTGTGCAACAGTTGCTGACTGCATGCAGCCTGCTGTGTAGAGATTCAGTTAACCATTGCCATAGCAACCCAGTTCTATCAATTGCTTACTCATATAGGCATTGTCCCTTCACCTTTCCAGTATGGAGGGCATATTTCCTGTATGTGGGCAACAGTGTTACAGATGGCAGGTTGCAGTACCTATTACAGCAAGGCTTGCAGACACAGGGCAACTACACAATTGTAAGAAGTTCCAGACCTACAGACAGAGTGAGTAGTGTTGTTATGTGCATTGTATATTGCTGGTCTTGCAGTGTTTTCATGTATATAGTAGTTTATGATGGAAAGCATCTTGTCTGTATATCTCTCAACAGTGGGCCTATCCACATGATGGCCAATAGATTGTCTGTTTGCTTTTGCCTGTGCACGCCACAGGTCTTGTCCTAGATATATCCCCAGCAATCTGTCTGTTGTGTGCTATCAGTACATGGCTACTTCCATTTGTGTTCCTGATGTGTTATTCCTGCATAAGGGTATGTTGCAATGAATCCTGTAACACCAGCAATGTGCAGGGTGTGTAACAGCAATATTACATGTATGGCCCTGTGTTCCTGCCTTTTCCATTCCTCTCTTCAGTATTATACAAGACTACTGTTCTCACAGTATGTGTGGACAGGCACTGTTCATTGATACTCATAGACTGCTCGGAATACTGTGATTGAGCAATGTGCATATGTTTGCTGGTATTAATCTACATACTTACATACATTTCCTATACTGTTGACTGACTGTGCCAGATGATATGTTTGTGCTAACAGCAGCTGATTGTATATCTGCCATGCCTTCGTGGTAACTCACTTGGACTACAGTGTGCAGGGTGGGGGGGATGGGAACCTGGGAGTGCTGATTATGTTGTTACTGGACACGATGAAGGCTGTGGGCTACAGTGTGCCTAAGGTACTGCGGGGGAAGTGTAGGTGAGTATGCGCTGGTATGCATGAGGCTCAGACTTGCTGACCTCCAGTTACGGCATCTTACACTGGGTTGGCCTCCATATTGCTTAACCAGTGTGGGCATTGCTTACCGCCACCCAAACAGGTATACTCCCACTTGCTGCCACATACCCCATGTCAGTATTATACATGCTTAAGTTAGGTGTACATGTCATGTATGACTGTTCATGAAGGTCAGCGTAAGGTGAAGTGGGATTCCAGTTTAGGAGTTCTGGACAGGTTACACTCTGGTATTCAGGTTAGGTTTAGTTATACCATACCTGTTTTGTAGATTAGATGTGAATAGTGAAGGTGTAGGTGGGTAGGTGGAGGGGGGGGGCATTTTAACATTTTAAGGCTGTTCGAATGATTGGTGGGGGAGCAGTAATGCAGGTTTGCAGGGTGTTGGGATATGTATGCGAGGCAGGACAGGAGGTGTCAGTGTCAGTAGTTGGTGTAGGGGTATGGAGTGTTAGTTGGCGGGGGGTGGACTTTGCCAGGTGGTGAGCAGGTGGTGATCCAAGTGTGCTTGAGTTTTCCCTTCATGTGTTATTTACATGTGTTGTCTGGGACAGCTGCAGTAATACGCCTGGGTTGGTGGTTCCAGATTCTGCCAATATAGTTGTGTGGAGGGTGTCATCTACTTGTGACTGTGAACATTACTAGGAATGAAACAGGGGTCGATATGTAAGTGGTGTTATTGGGCCACACAGAGGGGTTGATAGTAGGGGACATGTCCAGGGATGTGTAGGATGGCTGAAGGGAAGGTCCACAGCTGACCATTTCTTCTACAGTGACAGCTGTGTATATACTCTGCATTTGGGGTAGGTCTGGACACTCACACCCCTGGGTGGGTGTGAGGACAGCAATAATACCTTGTGATGCCAATTAGTTTGGCTTACATGCCTACAGTGGGGTGTTGCGACCATGTGTTCTTTGGTGTCATTTAGTGGGTTTGCTACAACACATCTGGTTATACCGTCCTTTGCCATGTAAACTAGACATTGCTGCTGTGGGACTCGTACCGGGCGTCGCTGCTCATTAGGTGTCAGCTCTGCCCAATGCACAATATTCCTTACATCCCTGGGGCGGTCCACATAGAACCACTCCAGCCAACACCTGCATGCCTAGGCCCATAATTACATACCTATAGTTCCCCACCTGCACCTTCTCTTTGGCAGTCTTCCTTACTGCGGGTGCAGGTTGGGTCTCAACACACCAGTACATACTGCCCACTCACTACTTCTCGGGAACCATCACGTACGTTGTCTCACCACATGGGTCATCAGGCTTCCCCAACCTTGTAGTCCGGGTACATGCGTGCCCTGCCGTAGGTTAAATGTGTAATGGTTGGAAGGCCAAATAGCCATAACATTTTTGGCTTGTCCCGTAAGGGACATTCTTGTCTTTGTTTCAAGATTAGACTTGGCGGGTCTCTCCCACTGGTAGTATCCTGCCTGTAGTCTGGGGAGTGATGGTTTGTTTACTTTTCTTGTGTGTTTGTATGTTTCACCTGTCTAGCTGGGGAGTGGGTTGATGCTACATGTTACACGTTTGTTGATTGGGGCCCTCATCCCCAATGGCACGGCCTGTGAACATATGTAATCCTTAACAGCTGTATCATATCCTAGCTATATATCTGTGTATATATGCGCACACACACACACACACACACACACACACACACACACACACACACACACACACACACATATATATATATATATATCTGTATATGTATGTGTATATATATATATATATATATATATATATATATATATATATATATATATATATATATATATATATAAAACGACATGTGGATGGGATGTATGGGTGGTTGCATATGTATATATCTATATGTGGGTATTTGTATATGTCTGTCTATGTATGTATACATTTGTATTACAGAGAGGGAGAGGAATATCTCCATGTACTTATGGGTATATATACACACACATACCTCTATATATTTAGCTACATATCCTGTCATGTTGCCTGTTATTGCTGGGTACTGTTTCATGTACATACCGGCCAACCTTGTGTGTCACGTATGCTTTGCAATACCTACAAATAAATCCATTAGTTTACACAGAGTCACACATGAAATCTATTGCTAGTACCAGGTAATCATTCATCCCATGTGGGATAGCCCAAACATTGGGTATACAACTTTCATCTACACCCAGAGTTACATAGGTACTCATGGTTATGTGCATGGGCTACAGCATGTGTCAGACCTAGGATACTTGGGTCGAGACAACATAAGGGATGGGTCCCGAGGGGGAAGTGTGGTAGGGGCAATGTGTAGTGGTATGGTAGCTACTAGCCAGTTAAGAGGGTTGAGATGGTGGCTGCATTTGTGCAGTGGGTGGGGGGATGCGGAACTCTGGGTAATGCATGTGTGACTTGTGGATAGCCTTGGTTGTATGGGCCTGTACTGCTTGGGCCGCCTATTGGGTGGGGGAGAGGGGGATGTGATGTCAGCATGTGTAACATGACCGAGAACTAATTTAAATCCCTATTTCAATGACAGACGTACATAACATTAAGCTTGGTAGTGTTTTGCAGAGCGGTCATATTTGTCTGGGCGGGGGGTATGCCAATTCGTATGCGACGTCTATTGTTTGGGGCCTGTCAAGGCCTTTCACGGTGCATGTGGACATGTATGTGTCTATTAATCTACCATTGCTATCTACAGATGTCTGGCCATATATACCTCTGTGGGTGTATATATTTGCTTACATATTTGTAACTATGTCCATATGTACCTATGGGGACATTTCTCTGCATACATATGTGTAACTTGCTGTGTATATGTGAAGGTATGGATGTTGACATATGTATGTGTAGTTGTCGGCATTTGCATGTATATCTGTCCATATGTTTGTATATGTATGTATACATATCTGGATAGTTTTATATAAAAAAAAAAAAAAAATATATATATATATATATATATATATATATATATATATATATATATATAGATGTAGTCACATATATATATATATATATATATATATATATATATATATATATACACACACACACACACATATATATGTGTGTGTGTGTGTGTGTGTGTGTGTGTGTGTGTGTGTGTGTGTGTGTATATATATATATATATATATATATATATATATATGTGACTACATCTATAGATATATTATATCTAGTTAGATAGTAATATAGTTGCATACATACGTCCATCTAGCTGTAGGTCTACATTCTCTGTGCTGTTGCATGACTGGACTGGATGATATGTTTCTGACTTCGACTTTATTTGTATCTGTCATAGCTTAGTGATAAATCCCTTTGTCTATAGCGTGCAGGGTCCTTTTTTCAAACCTTACAGGAGCTGTTTATTTTGTTGCTGGGCAGAACACTGGCCATTGGATACAAACTGATTAAGACACTTTAAAGCAGTTGTAAGTGGGTTTTCACGGGTTTGCACAGAGCTAAGCACTGCCAACTGAAAGTTACAGTTTCTTACACTCAGTTAACTTCTAAATTGCTTAAACTTTGTAGGCATAGCTTACCCCCGTGCAGCCTGTTACCCACTTATTGATGCTTAAAAGTGCCTACCCCCACTTACCCACGTGCTAATTTCTTTAAAAGAAAAGAAAAAGGGGTGATAGGAAAGTGGTGAAAAAGGGGCACAAAGAGGGAAAGACAGTAGGCAAGATAGCTAGGAATGTGCAGGAAAGGTGCAGGGAAGGTCCATAGCTGCCCATTTCTTCTACAGCGACAGCTGTGCATATGCAAGACTTTGGAGGTACATTTGAACACTCCAACCCCTGGGAGAGGGGTGAGGACAACAATAATATGTTGTGATGCCAGTTAGACCAGATTACATGTGTCCAGTGAACATGTGTGCAAAATGGACAGCTATGTATGTCGCGTGATTTTTTTTTTTGGGAACAGATTGCCCTTTTTTTTAAAGGTGAGAGTAGGATGTTGGGGAAGAAGAGTAGGTTTGCTCAGGGAGGATAAGTTGGGTAGGATGACAGACAAGACAGACAAGACAGCATGCAGGGGCAGTATATGAGACATGTGGGGAGGAACACCTTGGATGGGGAGGGGTGTCTCGAAGTCGCAAGCCCATGAGCCCCCAAATGGAAACAGTGGGACTGAGGTCCCCACCCATGGGCAGTCACCACTGCACCTTCATGGCCCCAAAGGTGGCTGTGCTGGGGGCTGTGTAAGAGGGGCAGGCTCACCCTCTAATTGCACCACTCAGCCTTCAAGCTGGCATAGCCAGTCTTGAAACTCCATATTAAGCTCCCTACACACCACGGCCCAGACCTGATGACAGGTGACATGTTACTCTCCACACCTGCTCCCAGGGGGGGAGAGTCCCATCCCCTGCAGCGGTTCCACTCAAAGGTGGGGCAGGGCAAACTTAGGAAGAGGTCCCAGGCTGGGCCCCAGACATGCTGGTGCCCGGTGCCATGGTCAGCTGAGGTGGGACAGGTGGGTCCGCTGGCCCAGCCTTCCCATATGAGCTATGTTGTAGCAGGGTATGACAGATATGGGTAAGTAATAGTCAACAGCATTTGGGATTAGTTATAATAGCATGCACAGGTATTCCCATTAACCCAAAGCACCAGATTTAAAATAGGTGCAGAGCAAGCAGAACACATGCATATATGGAACAACAGTGGCCATTACAACAGCATGCAGGTTTCATTGATGGTAACAGGCCACCAATATGGGTGCATTTTAACATGTCACATGCATAGAAACAAATGTGAATATTTATAAACCATTAGGACATATGTCCCAACATAAGTTTGGAATGTACACATACCGATTGAGGTGTGTCATTGGGTTATTTTTGCACACATGGTAGGGGTGAGAGAGAACGTTATATTAATAACTAATATAGCCTTGTAGTGTTCGCAACATTCTTAGTCACTGCAGTGATCTGTCCTTTACATGTGTTATTACACTACCCAATGGCCTTATATTGTACACTTGTATGTTTATAGATTATTATATATGTGACCTGTGTCTTACATACAGGCATGCAAGATGTAGGTGTTAATGCAACATATGTTGAGA
>NC_056725.1:274758720-274778720 GCF_019279795.1 Protopterus annectens
CAGGCCATGGCTCTGGCACCAGCTATCTGTTTCCGTGAGTCCCTTCTGAAGGATATCCGTGTCCGATGCACTTTCCACTATGGTGCCCAGTTTGCAGTCGTCTGCAAACTTTGTCAGCCAAAGTCCTCCCATGTTGGCCTGTACTTCTGAGAAGTAGATGCCAAACAATAGGGAGCCAAGGACCGAGCCCTGTGGGACACCACTTGTGACCGGCTTGGAGTCTGACACAGCGCCAGCAACTCTAACCCTGTGGGTTCTGTCCTTAAGCCAGTTTGCAACCCATCTTGTGACATATGGGTTTACATTTAAGCTGGTAAGTTTTTCTACAATACCCGAGTGGGGTATTGTGTCGAAAGCCTTTGCAAGGTCAAGGTAGGCTGTATGGACTGCCTTTCCCTCATCAATGGCCTTGGTGACTGTTTTGAAGAAGTCGACCAAGTTCAAAAGGCATGATCTTCCCTTGACAAAGCCAAACTGGGTCGGGTCCAATGTCTGCAAGTCCCCTATATCTTTGTTTATGAGCTCCATTATGATCCTCTCCATAGCTTTGCAGACTAGACTTGTTAAGCTTATGGGGCTTTTGTTTATTTTATGGGGCTTATGGGGCATTTGTTTATTTTATTTTGTTTTGTAGTTCACAGCTAGGTGAATATGAATATGTCTATGTCTATGGGTAACCTCATGGCAGCCCCCAAACTATGGAAGCATTCCACAAAACTCATATTACTGTTGTATACTTTCCAAATCTGTGATTAAAATTTGCAAATGGCTGTTGAACTACTGAAAAGAGGTATATGCTTCAATCAGATATTATGAATAGGTTCATGGTTTCATAGGAGTGTACTAGGCTAATGACCCTGGAGCCTTTATAAGCCTAGCAGAAAAGATTCCCTAGCAAAATGGTGCCAGACATTATTTCCCAGTGCCTCTGTCCAGCAGGGCCACTAAAATGATCCCCGGGGTGAATTTCCTATTTTCCATCCACTCATCAAGATTTCTCTTGCAGAGGGCTAGTGAGGTGCTCTGCTTGACATGTAAGGGAAGTCTATTCCAGAAAATGGGCAGTCTCTGGGTTAGGAACCTGTCCTCCAACAAGTTCTGTTGATTGTGCAAATGAGGTTGAGGTCTCTGGTGTGTTTGGTACAGAGGGATTGGCATTTTTTTAGATGCAGCATATTTAGCAATCCTGGGTCTAACATGGCTTTGTAGGTCAAGCAGAGATCATCTCTAAGTGGGCCTTATGATACCGAGAAAAGTTGGAGTGTTTTTTAGTCTTTCCACATAGGGCAAGTTTTTAAGGCCTAGGATCCTCTTAGTGAGGTATTTTTGTGGTCTTTCCAGTTGTTGCATATGTCTAGTGAGGTACATGCCGAATGAGTCATTGTACTCAATAACTGGTCTAATGAGGGAAGAGAAGAGAATGACCTCTTTCTTCGTGAAGGCAAAACCCTTTGTAATGAAATGTGCCACATAGAAGGATTTTCTGACCACAGTGGCAATGTAATTATCAAAGGATAGGTTGCTATCCATTTGTGTTCCCAGATATCTTATAACACTTTTGGTGTTAAGTGGACTATCATCAATGTGGTAGTTAATGGGCACCGTGTTCTTCCCAAAGGGAATGACGATGCATTTTTTGGCATTGAGCTTAAGGCCATGGTTCTGACACAAGTCATTGGTCTTCGTGAGGTCTTTCTGTAGAATGCCAACATCATTTGAGGAGCCAATAATGGCTCTCTGTTTACAGTCATCAGTGAACTTGGCCAGCCAGAGTTCCTTGGTTTTGGCCTGGACTTCAGAAAAAATAGATGCCAAACAAGAGACGACCCAAGACCGAACCCTGTGGGACTCCACTTGTGACTGATCAGTAGTCTGACTTAGAGTCCCTTGCTTTCACTGTGTGAGTTGTATCCATGAGCCAGTTTGCAACCCACGTTGTGACATAGGGGTTGAACTCCTTGGCCAGATCAAGGTAGGCTGCGTGAACTACCTTGCCTTCATCCACAGCTCTGATGACAGACTTGAAGTCTACCAGGTTGAGTAGACAAGATCTACCCTTAACAAGTCTGAACTGCATGGGGTCTAAAGTCTGGAGATTCCTTATGTCCTTATTTATTAGATCCATGATGATGCTCTCCATAGCCTTACATATCAGACTCATCAGGCTAATGGGTTAATAGTTCCCAGGGTCCGTAGTCGCACCCCCTTTGTGGAGTGGGATTACTGTATCAGTATGCCATTTAGCAAGGACAAAGCCTGAAATGAGACTGTGATTGAACAGGGCACTCAGGTGTGGTGCCAATTCATTTTGCAATTCCTGTAGAACACAGCCCAGGATGTTGTCAGGTCCCATGGAAGCTGTATTCTTGTCATTGGCCAGTGCAATTTTAATCTGTGCAGCTGTAATATTGAGTACTTGGCATTCCTCAGGTATTGTGATTGGCCCTTTAGGGGGTGGGAGGGGGGGGGTAAAGTTGGCACTGATTCTGTCAGCCAGTATATTGGCAATGTCTGTTGGCTCAATATAGAAGTTACCATTGTGTAGTAGCTCCAAGCAGATCTGAACATTGCCTTGTAGATTTTTGACATAACTATAGAAGGCCTCGTGGTTATCTTTAGTATCTGTTACAATTTTGTTTTCATAGCTAGCTTTGGAGGATTTGATGAGGGATCTCAACTTTTTGGTAATGCTGATAAGAGAGTTTTTCCAGACTTGGGACTTTGCTTTGTTCTGCAACAGTTTCTTCCTTCTGTTGGAGAGTTTGTTTATGGCAGGGAACTGCCAGATTGGCTTCCTTTTTTGAAGGAGAGCATCTTGGTTCTATTGGGAATGGCCCGGTCCATGCATTTGTGTACGTGTTTGTACAGTGCATTGGAGTATGATTCTGCCATCTTGCATTTATTCTCCATTTGCATGGGTGATGCAAAGTTAGCCACCTAAGTTTTCAGAAGCCCAAAGATGGATTTGGAAAAGTTTTTTATGGTGGTTTCCATTGCAGGGGGTGCAGGTGGGATGTGGATATTCATGGTCAGATGTGACCAGGGAGGAGTTGACAATTGGTGTAGAGCAAAGGTCGCCCATGTTAGTAATAACCAGGTCGAGGATGTTGCTACCCCTAGCGGGGGTAAGAATGAGCTGGTCCAGGGCAGTGGAATTGATGAATTCCAGGAAACATTGGGCAAGTGTGTTAGTATTTGAGTAGTTTTCCCAGTTAATGAATGGGTAGTTAAAGTCACTCAGTATGAGGGTGTCTTGTTGGAACTTTATATTTTCCAGGGTGTTTAGGAATGTGGAGTGGGATCCTTGGGGCATGGTGGGGGATCTATAGCAGGCAATAACCTGGACTGCAGTTTTGCCCAGTGTTAGTTGTACCTGGAGTATCTCTGATGGGTTATGTTCAGCAACTAGCCTAGAGGTGTACATTTTCTTTGTGAATATGGATACACCACTGCCTTTAGGGCTTTGATCCACATTTTGGGGCCGAAAGGTGTGGTATGAGTTATAGTCTGGTAGTGCAGGAGTGCTTTCAGGTGCCTTAAACCAGGTCTCCATTACTGCACAAATGTAGATGTTCTCCATTTTGAGGAGCACTTCGAACAAGTGCATTTTGAGATTGAGACTTCTAGCATTGAGTAGCATAACCCTCAGATTACATTTGCTTGTAGCTGTTATGGTGATAATTTTGTCCTCTGGACATTGCCTAAAAAAGGCACTATAGGGGTGGTAAGGGCCTTGGCCAGTATGCAGAATCCCAAGGGTGACAGATGCAGGCCATCTCTGGCAAAGCATTGAGGTCTGTCAATCCTGTCATCCCAGGCAGACAGATACTGGATCCCCTTGGAATGATACCAGAAATTTAGCCAATTATTGAAGTCAATCATTTTTTGTTTGTACTGTGGTATCATTTTTGATGATGGTAAGATGCTACTCAAAGCAAGGGTCATGCCATCCCTGGCTTCATGATCTGGGAGCTCCTCCACATCTCTTTTCATGTAGTCCAGGGAGGTGCATCTTAGGTCATTCACGCCAACATGGACAATGACAGAGTCATATCTGTACCTGTTGTGGAGTAACCTGAATGTGTGTGTTATGTGGCTTATCTTGGCTTCTGACAGGTAGCTGACCATTACCTTCTCCTTATTCAACCTCATGAGTGGGACATCAGTGTGCCTTACTACTGAGTCATCTATAATAAGTGTATTGGGTAAGCTGTTTTGCCTTAGGGGCTTTGGTTGTGTGGCCCACTGTTTGTTTGAGCTATGTGTCTCATGGTTTGTGCTGTGGTGCAGTGGTTGCATGCATTTTTGCCTTGGAGGACTCTGATGTTTGGGTAGATTTTTATTGAGAGCCTCCGTGAAAGTGGGTGTGTGTTTTGTGATATTATGTGATAGCTGTGAGGGTATGTGGCTATTTGTGGTGTGGTGCTAGTTTTGACCTACTCCTCTTGACTGACTATTCCAGTCTTGGCTGGAGAGTGAATGGCTTCCAATCTGGATAAATAAGTTCATCTCTCACAAGTCTGAGTGTTGTGGGGTAAGAGGAGAGGGTTGTCCATGTACATGAGGGAGTTTCTACATTGCTTCAGGATGCCCAGGTTCACCAGGCTAATAGGAGAAAGCACGGGAACTGACATTTGGACATGCCTGGAGGGGTATGTAGTTTATTAAGTACTGAGGCTGTTTCCTTTATAGAAAGTTTAGTGCTGGTAGCAGTCTGTGTGCTACAGTAATTGTTATGGGAAGTCTGAACAAGTGCTAGACTTTATAAGCTTGTTTAAGTGCAGAAAAGAAGAGAAAACTTGAAGAGCAGACTTTCTGGCACTGGGAATAGTTTACCCTAGCTTAGCGGCACTGCACGTCTCGCAAACCTGTGCAAACATGGGTTTTTAAGGCAGAAAGTTAAAAGGGATAGAATGCAGCCTAAAACAGCCAATAAGGTATAATTTCAGAGCTGAAAACCTCTCCTCTAGTTGTAGATAAGCTGCTCAGTGCTTACCACTCCCACTGATAAGCAGAAAGGCTTCCTTCTATCACAGAAATGTCTGGGCAACTCAGAAACTCCGATGCAGTCTTGAATTCAGCAGATCTGTATCCGGACTATTTTAGTAACAGAAAATGGCAAGAAAATGAGCAAACAGATATAATTTTTTTCTTTTTTTCATTTTTTTTTGGAAAACAGTAAATAAATACACTTAAATCAACAATAAATTCACTTTAAACACAAAGCAGGCTAGCGCACTTGAGTGTGTAGCCACAAACAGTAAATGCAGTTGAAATAAATTAAATAACTTTACAAACAAATAGAATAAAGTGCAATAAGCAGTTTTAAGCAAAAAAACAGTAAATGGAGGTATTTAGAATCAACCAAAGTCTCACTTTCTCATTTCTGCTGCTCTTGTTGTCTGCAAGATGCCAAAACAGGATCCACTGAGCTAAAACAAGAGCAAACCTGTGCAAACATGGATTTTTAAGGCAGAAAGTTAAAAGGGATAGAATACAGTCCGAAATGGCCAATAAGGTACAATTTCAGAGCTGGAAACCACTCCGCTAGAGGTAGAGAGGCTGCTCAGTGCTTACCACTCCCATGGATAAGCAGAAAGGCTTCCTTCTATCACAGAATGGTCTGGGCAATGCAGAAACTTCAATGCAGTCCTGAGTTCAGCAGATCTGAATCTGGACTAATATAGTAACAGAAAATGGTGGGAAAGCAAGCAAACAGATAGAATTTTTTTTTGTGTTTTTTTTTTTTTTGTTTGGAAAACAGTAAATAAATACACTTAAATCAACAATAATTTCACTTTAAACACAGAGCAGGCTAGTGCACTTGAATGTGTAGCCAACAAACAGTAAATGCAGTTGAAATAAATGAAATAACTTTAAAAACAACTAGAATAAAGTGCCATGTTTATCTTCAAACAACCTCATTATAAACTTGTGTAACTTATGATAGCTTTTATTCAATTAAAAAGCAATATAATATTTGCACATATGCATATATAGAGATAGAAAGAAAGAGAAAGACAGAGATTGGATTATTTTTCTTGCGTCGTGAATTGCGTTTTATTTCTTTTTTGTTATACTTGCTATAAAGTTTTTTTTTTTTTGTGTGTTGCTTAGTTGTACCAGTTCAACAAAATTTAATTTGTTAAAAGCACAAGCATTATTGTTCATTAACAATGTTGTCATGCATTTAAATTCCCATCAGTAAATGCAAGCCTTTATTGTCTTGATTTATAATTCAAGATGTCAGTTATTTCCTATATTCTTTCTATTTGATTCATCCCAATTTAGCACCATCTTCTCAATATCAAATAATGATAGTCACATTTTCCCATTTTGAATCTTAAAAAGACTCATGTTCTAATTGTCACAGTCTCCTAAAACATGCCTTGCAGTAATATTGATGGCCTGCAATAATCTAAAATAGTTTTCTTTCTCCAGTTTTTCCCAATTCTACCAATTTGTTATCATCAGTAATCTACGGCAGACCAGAAAGGCTAGTGGATATAAACATCAGTGTAATTTAAATAGTGGGTGGGTCCTTGTGAGTTAAAACCTGTCATATACCCACCAGTATTAGCAGTGGAAGCATTCAACCTACTTTCCATTTATGGGGTGGATATTTATTATCCACCCATTGCACTTTCACGAAGAACTCAACCAGATGTTCAACACCTCCATCACAAAGTCTTAAATGCAACAAGCATTCAATTATTCCAAATCCTGAGGCATCTCACCTTACATGCAGAGGCACTTGAAGCCATCACATTTCTAAGTGAATTGTCCTTTACCCATATTCACTTTGTAAGGTCAGAACGGGTTGCTTGTTACACTCGATTCTGTGAAAAAAAGATTACATTTGTTCTTCTTGTTTCATACTTCCTATATAGACTACTCCCTTTCCTGACCAGTTCCATCCTCTTTGTGTCTGACACCTTTCATCCCCCCACCTGGCTAAAGCCAATGCTTTGCTTCTTAGTAACCTGCAACTCAAGCATCGTAAAGTGGGGAGTGGAGTCCTGGACAATGTAGCTTGCGACTACAATCCCAATGTCATGATCCTTCCTCTCTTAAAAGAAACAAACAAGTAGATGCAGTAAAACCAGACCAATGGTCAAAACTTTTGGCAGATACGCATGTCATTTGTTCCAAGTATACAATTCAAGTTCTAGTGCTGTTTATCATCCATGTTATGCCAAATAAATCTTTCCAGCATAAAACTTTTATTTCCATTAATTTATTATGCTTTCAAGTCTTTATTTTCTGCTCATTCTGTTTGATTCAGCCTATCATATTACTATCTTCTCAGTTCAGAAGTATGATCTCCACAATTTTCCCCTTTAGGCTAAGAACTTCTAAGACTAGTCTTACCATAACAGCACTGACCTGCAATAATCTAAGCTAGTGTGGCACATGAATTGCCCCTAACCTTACTAATTTCAAATCACCAGTTACCTGAGGCAGGACACAAAAGTTGATGGCAGTGCACTTCAGCAAAAAAAAAAAAAGCAGTGAGAGCCATATTCTGTAATAAACCTATTCAAACAATTGTGGGGGCATTCCATTTGCCATATTCATTCCAATATAGCCAATACAAATGTCCAAATATGGTTCAGAGATTTGAAAGTATGTATTACAGCCATCATTTATTTAACATAAGCGTCTTTTAAATTCAGAGTTAGAAAATTAAGACGTGGAATGAGAGGTCACAGACACTATAGCAAGAGTATTTTTGAAGTTTACAATTTTGATCTGAAGGTTTAGAAAAGGAAACTCTCGGAGAGTTCTTTAGGTTCCTTCGTTTTTTGGCTGCAGAAAGATTCTTCAGTAAAATACTTTCCCTCTTTGATATGGGGGAGCAGGTTGCATAGTCCCTTGAAAAAGCATCTGGTCTAGGATAGAAGGGAACAGGGAAGTTTGATTGGATGAATGAAGAGGAATCACTTGAAGGAAGGAAGAGAATCACTGCCAGTTGTAGCCCTTTTGGATGATTCTTGGAACCCTAGTGTCTGAAGTTATCTGGTACCACAGATGAGAGGACATGCTTTAGACTACTGCCAGTATGGGTAGTCAGAAGACATGAAAGGGCATATAGTCATTCTGTTTTATTAGATTGTCCTTTGATTTAAGAGAACTCCTCCTTTCTTCTTTTAAACTGCTGCCTGTGCTTTGCTGGGAAGGATAATTTTATTTCTTAAAAAAGGAGCCAGAAGTGGAAAAAACTTTACTGCTGTATCTTGGCAAGGAGGGTTATAAAATCTCAATAATCCCTAAATTAACTTTTGTGTTTCATTAAGTCTGTGAAGGATCTCAGCAAACCATATAACACCTCTTCATCAAAGGGAGCATTCAGAATCTTAGCTGTGATATCCTCTAATAAATTCTGAGACTCTAGCCAGCCAAATTTTCTCATTGTGGACCCAGGAGCAGGTGTTCTAGAAACAGTGTTAGCAATGCCATAAGCACTTTTTAGATAAGTATTTATCCAAGACATGGAGGATACTAGTGAATTCAGAGACACTTTACTCTTGAAGAAAATAACGTTCTCATATTATCATAGGAAGCCAGCAGATACTTATACATGTGTGCCTGACAATTTACTCTTCTGATGGCCAATGTGGAATAAGTAGAAACTTTTTTCCCAAGCATATCAAAGGCTTTTCCTAGCTTGTAAGAAGCAGAAGTTATACTGCCATAAAGAGTTAGGCCAAAGCTGATTTTGATAGATAAATAACTGCAGGACCTGAGCAGAGATAGTGGAAATAAATACATTTGTATTATGAGAACACTTCACATAATTCATCAGACTTTCTTGGAGCAGATGGTCAATTGTCAGGCAAATTGCTAGCTACAAAGAAAGCATCCTCTGAGACCATCAGCACAGATGGAACAGTTGTAGGGTAAGGAAAAATTGATTGTAACAAATCATATCTTTGATGGGGCTCTGATATTTATTTTTGTTTCTACTGAAACAACTCCTTCATTCTAGTAATAGAATCAGAAATAGACAATTCTTCAGGTGGGGAATCTGAAGAATAAATTCTGAGTCAGATTCCCCATTCTGTGGAGTGGAACTTGAGAAACATAGTCAGAGTCTAGATTCTGTCACACAGACTGGGAATCAGACTCTGAGAGAGAGAAAAATCTTTACCTTTTTAAATGAGATGAATATTAAGCATGTAAAGATTGAAATGCTTTAAAAACTTTAGCAAAGTCTAGCTAATCCTCCTTACCTGCTTTATGAGAAGATGCATGTCTCGCCTTATGTTTTCTTTGCTGGGAAACCCCCTCCCCAATATAAGAGCATATAGAAAGAAAACCCATTCCCTGGGAATGAACCTCCTCATTTCACATTAATAATGAAGCATCACCCACTCCCTTGCTCTGTGCTGGCAAATGTCATTCTCCCATGCATGACATTGATTGATTTATTGTCATCTGTTTTCAATGATAGTCCCACTGGGCATGAAGCCCATTTTCAATAGAGGTCTAAGAAGAAAATCTCCACTTAAAATATAGACATTAAGTTTATGAAAGGTTGCAGTAGGAAGTAGGTGTATGAGTTTAATAAAAACATTACAGATGAGTATCAGTTAATGTTTAGAAGACAAAAGTACATGTTATGGCAACTCATAGGTAATCTTAACTATTAAACCAGAAGAGAAACCAGATAAGATATCTTGGACATTAAGGACAGCTAAGCAGAGCTATTGCAGTAGAGAAATACCTTAGTCACATTTTACGTGTTGCAGACATGGCTAAAAGTCATAAATCATCAGCAACAAGAGGGCAGAGAATAAGAGGTGTGAACAATCAAAAATAAGTTGAGCAACTGCAGTGCAATGTTCACTGTTATACCGATTTCTATGTTTAGAAATATATATAGCATTCATAGATGAGTGTAGGTGGGGTAAGAGAGATAAAATGAGGGGTTTATAAGATACAGAAGAACAGTGGTAAATATTAGAATGTTTAGAAAAATGGTGTTGAGCAAGGATACTGCTGCAACTGGTTGAGGATATAATATAAAGAGCTCCAGTTAAAATATTTTAGTGTATTTATTTGAAAGATGGACAGATTACGTACATGACTGTGTCAATGGAAGTTGTTGGTAGTGATATGCTCTCTGACAGTGTAAGTAGAAAGGTGATTGCTTAAGGTGTCAACAAGTGAGCCTGTGGAAATAATATTGCTTGTGGTGTTAGTCACGATCCAGTCTAATGTTGCTATTCTGTTACAGTTTTTGTTATCTCTGGTTGGTGTGAAGATTAGCTGATAGAAGCCACAGAGGTCATTGGCATTTTAGGTGGATTCATTTTATTAGGGTTTGCCAGTCAATACCATGCCAGTTACTATGGTTTCCTGGGGGATGGAAGCTGAGATCCAAGAAAACAGTTTTCCATATGTAGCAGTACATTTGCCAGGAGTATTTTAATTTGTGATATGTTTATTTTCTTGCATATATTGATTTTCAGTGAAAATATGAGAATTTAGCATTTTTGATTCTATGAAGGTTAATGAGAGGGAGAGATAAGTTAATATTGTTCTTGCAAAATTATTTCCACCTGTCTGCTCTATCCTTTTTTCTCTGATCTAATGACATTGTATCCAGGTGAAAGAATGTCCTCATTTTTTTATATTTTATATATTAAGACGTGTTTCTACAACTATAATGACATCTGGGTTTTGCTGGAATATCCATGCATGGACTTCAGTTAGCTTGTTTTGAATGCTTCTTATGTTAGCATTAATCAAGACTAGTCCAGATATCTTTTGGGTGGATATGGAGTAGTATTAGGAGTTGGGAGTATTGGCAGTGTTGGAGTGTTTACTGAATGGTATAGCAGGCCAAAATTTGGAATCAGGGATGGTTATCTCCATAAAAGTTGACAATCAGAGGGAAGTATAGGTAAATATAGGACTATTTTTATTCAAATTTCATTATATGACAACGTGTTTAATGTAAAGGGTTAAATGAACATTGAACATGTTTTATCTTGAAGTGGTGAATACAATCTTGGTGGAATAAACTGACAGTTATGGAGAAGTGGCAAGAGGGAGTGCTTGAAGAGACTGCATGTGAGATAGGGGATGGTAGACTATGATAAAGGGGAATGTTTGTGGAAAGATGTTATGTGTGCAGACAGTGACCAGCAAGCACTGATATTAATTGTGTTTATAATATGATGAGCAGTAGAGAGAAATTGTGCGGCAAGTTAGTGTAGAGTGGAGTAGATATTTGCTATCAGAGGTTATGGACACAACAGAAGAAGGTGGGGTATCTGAGGTGTGTAGGGTACAAAGAGTAAGAAAGAGAACTAGGGGTTTAACTGGAGGAGGTTTGTGACAGTAGGGTTAAAGTTAATTATGCCTTTAAAAAGGGAATAGCTTGTGCAAACAGCTGGGTGTGGAGATGTAATTATTTAAGTGAGGATATGTGGGATGTCTGGAGAATTGAGTGCGGGAGGGGAGCAAAGCAGGAACACTATCCTAGACAGTGACAGGTAGTCAGTTGCTTGAATGTACACTTTACAGGGTTTTCCCAAAGTTAAACATCACTTACGTACCTGTTATGCATTTCATGACACAATTTTATAGAAAAGGAGCAATAGTCTAACACACACTGTGGAATCACAAGGGGTATCCTCATTCATCAGACTGCAGTTACACTAGTATAGTTTTGAAGAAATAAAGTTCTTCAGACCATTTTGAGTCTATGGTCATACCTTTCAACTTTACAGATTTTTGCAAAAGGTCCAGATTTTTGCCTCATGTTTTTGGTCCTTATTCCATAAAATTATGGTTTTCTAGCAAATCATTTTCAACTTATTAAAGACTGAAGTCAAAAAATAATGGCCTATATTTGAGTTTCAGACTACATACCCTTCAGAAAATTCATACTAACACAAAACCCATTATTCTATCAAATTTCTAAGTTTGTAAGAGCAATATACAACACTTTTTCCTATTTTGGGGCCTTTGCCCCCCCCCCCATTGTTTATGTATTTATGGCTTTGTCCAGATTTCTTGCTCAGAGAGGTTGATAGGTATGTTGGTGAGTTTTCCTCTGTCAGCTGCAATTTATAGCTGATAAGCTGAGTACAGGTATATTTGCAGACATGAGGGGAAGAAATTAAGGCTCTCTGGTTCGATCTTCGGCTGGGGTGTCTTCTGTGTGGAGTCTGCATGTCCTCCCTGTGGTTGTGTGGGTTTCCTCCAGGTGCTCCGGTTTCCTCCCACATCCCCAAAGACATGCTGCAATTGGCCCTAGGCATGAGTGCGTGCAAGGTTGGGCACCAGGCTGGCAACTCGATGCCATAAAACTCCACTGCCAATCATGAGCGGACAAGGTGATCCGCTGTGTTGACCCCTAACTGGGAAAAGCCAAAAGAGAGAGAGAGAGGAACAAATTAAATTTGGCTGAGATAAATCTCAATGAAACAAATCTTTATGTTCAGAGATGCACAGGTTTATTGTAATAGACCATTAAGGTTTGTAAATAGTCTTTGCTGGCTGACGTATTCCCTGGAGGAGCACCTGAACTCTGTCATCTTGATTTATAATATTTATACTGCATCCCAAAATGGAAAAACACTGATAACTGCAATCCAATCTAATTTGTGCATGGCACATCAATCATCTCCTATCCTGCAGACCAGAGTCATTGTATTTTCAAAGCAAATATTTTATTTTGTATATCTCAAACATCAACCCACTGGAAACTCATACCTGGTGTCATAATTAGGTGGATAAGATATGTTCTCTCATTTACAAATATTTAGACACAGCAGGTGATAAAGCATCTTTTACCTGTTTTAGCTACAATAATGTGGTCATGTATTTAAGAATCGTATTATACAGTAACTTTTTTCACCAGGTACCACTTCTAAATAGCAGTGAAACCTGAAAAATGAACTACTTTATACAGAAATGGCAATGAATGGAACCTGAATGGTACTGTGAAAATCTGAGTAAGCTATCTATTAACTGCCTCACCTCCTCCACTTCTTTGAAGTGGTTATGTCATTTTGATAGCAATTACTGTCAATCACTTGTATATCGTCTTTCATAAATAGATCTCTTATCATAACAAGCCATCAATTAATATTACACTGTCAGTGACCCTTGAAGCAATTGTGGACTGAGCAGCTAAAATAGTCTTCATTCAAGGTTGTCATTAAATTAATATAAGTGACTTACTTAGTACAATGGAAAATCATCGCAGTTGCCAGAAATGTCTTCTTGGCTAACCTTGTATATCGACTTCTGTATTTCACTATTACTGCCTGCTCCCTTTTAGCTATGAGACATTGGTTTATGCTAAAATAAGGAGTCTGCTCAAAAAAAAAGAAAACATATGTATAAGAGACTCTTTATATTATACCACTCTCACAGGTCGCACCTTTCATTATTCAAATAATGTTGGTGCATCAGCTGGCCTCCACAGGTGTGACCTTTTGATTTTATTTCTGAAAATCATTAAATAATGTGTCAATTAAATAAAGTAGCATGTTCATATGATAGCTTTACATCCCTAGACTATTTTGCTATTTCCTGTGCAATATTATATTAAACAACTTAAGTCACTGAAGCTGGAATTAAATAGTTAGTTATGCCACTTGAGCCATTGGTCAGGAAAAATCAGAACATGTAACTGATTCTGGTTCACCCATGCCACATATCTCATTACAAGAATAACAGATGTAGGTTGTGATTTTCAGTATTTGAGTTACGATGACATATGGCATATCAGTTCAGGACTAACTTGACACATATAGATTAGATCACAAATATAAACATGCAAGAACACTGAACCTGGAGGCGGAAGCCTGCCAAAGACAATCTTATTCACTGGGTAGACATAGAATGTGCGTGTGTGTGTGTGTGTGTGTGTGTGTGTGTGTGTGTGTGTGTGTGTGTGTGTGCACGTGTGTGTGTGTCTGTGTATCTCTGCCTATATACATGTGTATTTCCACACTTTTTTGTAGGAGTCTTACATAATCATGATTGCATTATACCTGCTGGCCATCATCGTCATCAGCCATGAGGAAAGGAAAAAAAGTATTCTGTCTTCCTGCAGGAAGATGGCCTGTGATATTTGATTCCTGCATGTAATGCTGCTATACCTACACAAACAGAAGTCAGGAAAATGAATGAGTCATTTGTGACTGGGACTATAATGTTGTGGTAATATTAGTAGTGGTCTAAAAAGAGGTCAAAAGTATAAGTATAAGCTGGATAAAAAGTAGTTCATGCCGGCATGGCACTATTATTTAAAGAACTACTAACACCATACATACTAGTAAATTCCTTTTCAATTACATTTTTATGTGGGTATTGCTGATGAAAAAGTATGTACACATGGGGCGTGCTCAGGAATGAGCACAGATGCAGATGAAATTCAGCAAGTGCCACCTCACTGGGAGAGTTTGACTTTTTAATGAAAAAATGTGGTAAAACTGCACACTACACTTCACTATCATAATTAATAAACCTTCTAGCCAGAAAGTGTTACAAGAATCATTACTTCCTTCTTGATGACTAAGTATACATGCTACATGTCCTATGAGATGAGAAGCACGACCATTAAATCTAAAGGGAAATCAGTCACAACTGGAAGAAAATTGTTTCCACATACTGACAGCCTGGGTAATTCCTTGGCAACTTTAAACTCATTGTTAAAAGATGAGAAGATGGACTTACAACTGCTAAAGACAACCAGGAGGAAAACCACTAGTGAGGTGACTGCCTTGAAACTGAAGACTGAACAACAGGACCAAAACCTGATGGAAAGCAACAGTCATGCAAACAATAAGCTACTACACTCACTAGAACAACAAATATGAAGGCTATGCCAACATGATCTCTCATCCTGTACAGCTGAAGTGTCATTGTGTCTGTCTAAACCATGCCAAGACCACTCCCCTCCTCATCACAACAAGTGTTTTCCTCTTGCCAGCTTTTTAGAAGATGATGTAAAGATAACTTGAATGTCTCCAATCTAGACCCCACTCAAAAATATATTGAATAAACAGAGAAGTAGCAAGTTAGTGTCAATTTGGTTGTCATTGTTGTGTCTGTAAGATCAAGCCAACCCCCAAAATGAACAGTTTTGCTGTTTGAACTCAGGGTATTGTCTTTGAACATATCACACGTTACAGTATTGGGTTAAACCATGAATGACACTAGCTTCATGTTAGTGGTGTTGTGTGGGTCTGTTTTTGTCAAAGACCTCCTTTGTAGGAAAGAATTACATCTTTTTAACTTCAGTCTTGCTAATACTATCCAACAGGATGGCTAGTTTATAAATGTTTTTGCCTCTTTTGCTGTTTTCCCTCTGTGTTGTTTTGTTGCAATTATCCTGCAACGTTTTTAAACAGGTTGTATTTATGTACTGGAGATGATATTGACACATATGACAGCCACTGTCCCTTCAGTTAGAACTAGCAGTAAAGTCCAAGCTTACACCAAAAAACTATATGAGCACCTACATAGCTGCATGGATGCAGCAATACCTGAAACAACCAAATTATCTTCCTCAAGGAACAGTAAAGCTATCTGGTGGACAGCAGCAATAAACAAACTCTATAATAAAAAAAAAAATGATGTCCAGGACTAAGAAGGAGCAGGTGCTAATTTGCAAGCAATCTCTCCTTTGTCTGAAAAAGTAAATAAGGTCACTGGTAAAATCCTAACTTTGAGTTTAAATTGGCCACATCCACTAAGGACAATCACAAGGCCTTCTTCACATATGTCCACAATCTCAAAGGTAACTCCCAAATCTGCTCTGAACTGGTGGTCAAGAACACCACATACACAAACCCTGAAGATATAGCCAACCTGTTGGCAAACATGTTCAGTAAAAACTTCATACCTGTGTCCCCCCATCAGTAAACCAGAACATCCTCAGCACCTGACCCTGTCCCTCATTACCAGGGAGCTGGTCTTTAATGCCATCGCAAAGGCAAAAAATACAGCCTGCATGGGACCGACAACATCCCTGGCTGTGCCCTACATGAACTCAGGCAAGAACTCAAAGCACCATTAGGCACCCTATTCAACCAAAGCCTGAGCACCATCTTCATCCCAGCTAAATGTAGGACAGCCACTATCATCTCTTGACACAAAGGTGGCACATCCATCTTCCCAGGCAATTATAAGCCCATCAGCCTAACTAGGCTGATCTGCAAGGCCATGGAATGCATTATCATGGACATTATAAATAAGGACATTGTCAACCTCCAAATGCTTGACCACACAGAGTTTGGTTTCATCAAAGGGAGATCATGCCTGTTAAACATGGTCGACTTCTTTGAAACAGTCACCAAGGCCATGGATAAGGGGAAGATGGTGCACACCACCTACCTTGTCCTACTCAAAGCCTTCAACACTATTCATTACTCGGGCATAATAGATAAATGCTCCCACCTTGCATCAACCCGTATGTTACCAGATGTGTATCTAACTGGCTCACTGATAGACCCCACTCAGTAAAAATAGCAGAAGGCACCTCTAGTAGTAGACCCATAACAAATGGCATACCCTAAGGATTGGTCTTGGAGGCCTCTACTGTTTGAATATATACTTTTCTAAGGTGCAAGCCAAAACCAGTGGTCTGTGGCTGATAGAGGTTGCAAATGACTGTAATCTGGGCACTGTCTTAAATTCCTCTACTGATTTGACCATCCTCCAAAAGGGCCTTACCCAACTAATGACTGGTGGCAGAAACATGCCCTCAAACTAAATGCCAAGAAATGCATCATTATCCCATTTGGGGAAAATGGCATCCCCACTAATTATCACACTAATAACAATGTACTAAGCATGCAATCAGTTGTGAGGGACTTGGGCACCCAAGTTGATATCAACCTGACTTTTGACCATCACATTGCCTCCATTGTATGGTAGGCTTTCTATTTGGACCACCTCATAAGTAATGGTATTTCATCCAGGAACAAGGAGGTCATAACATCCCTGTACTCCTCCCTTATCAGACTCATTATCAAGTACAATTCCCCCTTCGGGATGTACCTTGCCAAGCACATGCAGCAGTTGGGAGAGACTACAGTGGTTCCTGACCAGGAAAACACAGGGTCTCAAACACCTATCCTATACAGAAAGGCTAAAAACCCTGTCCTTCTACTCAGTCTCATACAGAATGCTCAGAGGTGACCTGTGTCTGGCATACAAGGCTATCTCAGACCCAGCCTTGATGGAGTTGCTGCATATCCGTAAGTCAAACTCCACTTGCGCAATCCACATGTAAGGCCTCAACCTGGTCTGTGACAATAATAGAACTTGTTGGCGGGATAGATTTGTGTCCTAAAGACTCTCCCATCTATGGAATGGACTCGCTCTCCATTTCAAGCAGAGTGCCTCACTAGCCCTCTTTAAGAGGAACCTGTATGACTCGATGGGAAACAGAAAATATACACCTGGGATCCCATCTGTGTCCCTGCTGGGCAGGGGAAACAGGTGCTGATGTTGTGGGAACATGGGCAACATTCTTGGCTAGGCTTATAAGAGCCTCCAGGCCAATAACCTACTATCAGCCTATGAACCTATAAATCATTCCCCATCATAGTGCAGAAAAAAATCCAATGGTATGGTGAGGCATGCTAGGACCAAAGCTGGGCAGAATACAATTGCATGCAGCAACAATGGTAGCGACTTCCACACTCTACCCTTTAACGCCAAATAAGAAGTACCTTCTGTTAATAAGAGATGATGAACTGGATGCAGATGAGAAGGCTACTGGTATAATTAGAGTTGATGTTGACACAAGTACCTACAGAAATCTGCAACAACCAAAGTCTGGCAATGTGGAAGGTTAGTCATTTATTATCCCCAGGATACAGCAAACTTCCATGCCAGAATAGCTTATTCTTGCATGGAAGGGACCATTCCCGTGCAGCATGGCAGCACTCCTTGCATATTCATGAAGGCATGCTGCCATACTGTAATACTGACATGGTTCTGTGTACAAGTACAGGGGGGTGTGTTGAGTGCAGTGCTCTCACAATGCACACACCCCCCTGCACTCCATAATTGCTATCTGGCAATGTAATTGTAGCAAGAGTGTCAGCGCACACCAGTAACACTCAACCTCACAAGAAATCTGGACAAATCCATAAAAACAAAGGAACAAATAGGGACAAATGTGAGATATTGCTGACACAAACTTATAAGGTCGATAGAATGATAGGCTTTGCATTAGCATGAATTACCCAAAGGGTCTGAAGTGTAAAACTCAAATGGCTGACATTATTTACTAACTGCAGTCTTTAATACATTACCACTAATCTGCCAAAAAGCCACAATTGTATGACAAATGGACCAAAAATATAAGGCAAAATCTGGACAATCTTTGAAGATCTGTACAGTTGAGAGGTATGGTGGACACTGTTAGTGTCTGTGGAGCATACCTCTCAAGTGCAAAGCCTGTCATGTCATCACCGTTTGAAAAGCACAGCCCCCCCAAAGATAATGTTGCAGAAAGCAATGTGCATACCCCTACATTACAAAAATAAAACACAATAGTTTCATTTTTTTTCAGTCTGGAATAAGGTGAAGCGTAGCTGAGTGGATGTGTGCATCTCGCAGCTCTGCTTAGCCTAGCTTACACATCATAAGGAGCTAAATAGGAATATACTTCAAAATGCAACAATGTGGAAATAGTGAAATGGTTAGAGCATTTGCTTTGTAGCCAGTTGTTCCAAGTTTGATCCCCAGTGAAAACAATTAGCATTTGACAAGTGAAAGCAGTACATAATTTATTTTTTTTAATAATTAGGTAGTAAATAACATACATTTGTTAACCAGAGTAGTGTAGTAGGTCCAGATGTGAGGTGTGAGTGTAATAAAATCGTGGTACCCCTATATAAACACATGTGCCCCATACAGTATAGTCACACAAGAATACATGTAATGAAAGCACATAGGGGTATGTCAGAGAAGGTAAACAAAATTATAATGTGTCAGGGATAATGAATCAATCCCATACAGATGATAGTCTATAAAATAAAACATAAACAATGCTAAGCATTGCACAACTATGCTTACCAGGTGTTAGCATTGTTTAAATATGAATGCTAATCAATGAGCAGCCCAGCTAAGTGGATTTGCCCATTGGTAAGCAGTGCTGAACCTGCCCCTTTAAGTACTGCCAACCTTAGCTAAGCAGGTTTGCCCATAGCTTAGCTTAGCTCAGCATATTCAAAACCATCTAATCATGGCAAAGGGTGGGAAATTGGCCATATTTAAACCTTGCAGGTAGAAATACAGGTCATAACTGGTTGTAGCTCCCCACTGTAGGCAGAATGACAGGTGTTGGAGAGGACATGTGCATTCAGGCGCAGTGCTGAGGCATACAGGAGTCCAAGGTCATAGTAGGACTTCTTGTTGAAAACCATAATGTGAGGCTGCTGCAGGACCAGTACCAGGGCTCCCAATACAAAGCAGAGGCCTGGGAAATTCACACCCATGATCTCACCAGTGCTACTGGCATTCCTCATACTGGTGAGTAGGTCCAGCATCACTATGCTGACTTGAAGAGGAGGAAGAGGGTGCTCTTGGACCAGTGGATCCAAGAAGCATGGCAGAGGGGTGATGTCCCTGGCATGTGTAAGCATTCATATCAATAACTGTTTACCAAAGTCCAGCCTGTGTATGTGATGTGTAGGTATGCATAAATGTTTCTCTATCTCCTTTACACCTCCAGCTGAGCGGGCTGTGAACCAGGAAGCCCATGCAAGCACGTGCCAAAGGCTGCATCACGAGGCTGGTGAGTAACAATCTAGCTTGTAGTATTCATACCAAATAAATATAAAGGAGTATAATGTCACCTGGCAGTATTAAAAAACGGTATGGTTTGTACTGAATAAACCAGACAATATTACAGTAATAGTCTCATATAGGTTATATATAAATAAAACTGTAACTGCCTGTCAATAAAATTCAAAACCCTGGACTGGTTGTGTTTACTCTGGTATGGTATGAAT
>NC_056725.1:274783720-274816736 GCF_019279795.1 Protopterus annectens
CGTTTGAAAGAGGCCAGCCACTGTTTCTGATCTGGGATTGGAGGACGAGTCAACGATCTTGTGGATCAACTCACGGAGGGTCAGGTAAGGAGGAATTACCTTATTTCTGTTTTTGATCAGGGACTAAGTACAGAACTGTTTTTTGTCAGGTAGATTTGCATATGCAGATCAGGGACAGAAAAAGGGGTTACTGTTTTTTGTCATAGATCAGGAAAACAGAATAGGTAGGCAGTTATTCTAGATAAACTGTGAAAAGGTATAGATTTGTGGTACCACGTGATAGAAAGGGTTACATAACAATTTACAGCTTAGCTAAGACAGCAATGGGAAATCAGTGCACAAAAAGTTCCTGGGACACGCCCCTAACTGAAGAAGCGAAGTATATGCAATTACAGCGTGCCAATAATGTTAAGTACTACACCAAATGGGCTGATAAGTATAAATTCGAGGGTAATTTTGATAAACTTGCACTTATGAAACTTGTAAAACAGTTAAAAATAGACACGAAAGGTCAACTAAAAAAGCAAAGACAATTAGGAGTCCCTCAGGTGCATAGGTGGCTTGAGGAAGCAAATCGCAGGGAGCAGAGAATTAAAAATTCAAAAACAATGTTCTTAGACAAAGAAGACAATAACTTAGTAATAGCAACAGCCCCTCCTTCGCCCCCTCCGCTTCCCTTACCAGAATAGGAAGCGAGTGGATGAGCTGATCCACCTCCGCTATATCCAGCTAACCCCTGCAAAAGCACAACCGTTTGTCAGGGATCCTATCGAGACCAGGTCTTGAACACGCGACTTGAGGAGGAAGATTGAATTAAATTAATTAAATAGAAAATCACAGGCTATGAGTGAAGAAGAGATATGGCCGTTCATAGAAGTACCGAATCCTCAGGCAGGACAGGCAGGACAGGATCCGACTCTTTTAGTTTATAGACCGTGGACACTGGAAGATATCCGGAAAGCCACGGAAGGTATTCCCCACCCAAAAGTGAATTTTAGAAAATTTTTAGAAGACTTACAGGGTATGAGATTAAGTTACCATTTAAATGGAGAGGAAGTAGAAAAAGTAGTTAGACAAATTGTGGGTCCAGATTGGCACATGATCAGTGGCGACTGGAATCCTCGTGATGCACAACTTAGACCACTCCCACATACTAATGCAGAACTGGATGGCAGAGTGAAAGGTCTGACAGACCGAATCTCTGAAAAGTGGAAGCCTAGGGCTGATTGGACTCGCATTAATCAATGCATTCAACAGGAAGGTGAAACAGTTGATAGATATTATGCTAGACTGTTAGAGTGTTTTAATAATCACTGCAGAATGCAGATACCAGAAAATCAGACACAAGATTCCTCATATGAACAACAGTTAAAGAATGCATTCTTGAAGGGTAGTATAACTCCCATTAGTAGCTTTATTACGAAGCATATGGTAGATCATCGAACAAGTAGATTACAGCCATTACTTGAATATGCTAGATATGCAGAAAGACATTTTAATAGTAAAAAGAAAAAGAGAACTCAAGTATTTTCGAAGAAGATGGGTCAGAAGTATTTATAGTACAAACTGGGAAAAAGGGTAAGAAAAATACCCAGGGAAATAAACAATCTGACAAATGATCAGAAGATTTCGAGGAAAGAAAGAAAAAGAGTGAATGTTATAAGTGCGGGGAAAAAAGGACATTTAGCGAGGGATTGCAGGCTAAACAAAAAGGCGACTACAGAAAATAAGGAAGATGAGGAATGACTATATGATAGTCAGGAATCATTGGAAGAGAGTAAGCAGGGAAAGGTAAGTGAAAATGTGATAGCAGGAGTAGAGGATGTGACACAAGGGGTAGAGGATGTATATGAATTCACAGACATAGAAGAAGATGAAATTTTAGACCTAGCTCTTTTGAGCTTAGAGCTTTACTTAGCAGGCACAAAACCGGAAGTGACGCTTCTGGTATAGGGGAGGGAAGTTAAATTTTTGTGTGACTCAGGGGCTTCACGGACCCTGATACACCCTTCCAAGTTACCGGAAAATACAGAATCACCAGATTATATACTAGTGAAAGCAGCCAATGGACAGCTGTATCGGGAGCCACTCTCCCATGACATAACAATAACAGACCCCGTTTCAGGAATGACCCAGAAAAGTAAAATTGTAGTTTCTGCAAAATGCCCAGTGAATCTTTTGGGTAGAGATTTGATGCAGATATTTGGCATAGCCATAGTTCCAACCATGCAGGGTATGGAAGTACAGCGACAAATGGATACTTTTGTAGTGCGACCGGAGGGTGAGACATATTATTGGTACAGCCAGGACTTAGTTACGACTGGTCCAGGGGCAGTAACCGAAGAACTGGTGAACATAACCATCAGTAAGTCCCCCTCCCTCGACATTGACAAACAGCATTTGTTGCATTGTACTCTATATTACTGTAATAGACCAGGACCTGATAAAGATTATGAACAGGAATTGTTTCAGAACCATGCAAACAGGCTAGTATTGCAAAATTTGTACTGGGATGCAAAGGGGAACAGTGTAGCAAGCTGTTCATTGCCCCAGGAATTTTTAGCACTTTACAAATCTAATCGACTGCCACATGTTAGTTTAACTAAGACCAAAACTTTGAAATGGGCAGACTTAGGTGAAAAAGTCACAAGGTGGGAAAAGCAGACAGAATTAGAGCTCTCCAATCAAGGAGTACAGAAACAGAAATTAAATTGGATTACACAGACACACCCAGCTGTACACTCACAGGCTAGTGAAAACAGCTGAGTATTTCTCTTATTGGAAGAAGAGGAAAAAGCCTTGCGAGACATACCAGATATTCTCTGGTCAGCAGGGAAATCAGATGTAGGACTTATACGAACAGCAGGACCAGTTACCATAATGCCAAAGTCAGCATTTAGACCCCAGAAAAGACAATATCCCTTGAGAAAGGATGCAGAGGTAGGAATCAAACCTATTATAGCAGCCTTACTTAAGGAAGGTGTCGTAATAGAATCCCCTGATTCACCATGTAATACACCTTTATTTCCTGTCAAGAAAGCAAACGGGGAACGGCGTATGGTCCAAGACTTACAAGCTGTAAATAATGCAGTTATACCCAGGGCACCAATGGTGCCAGATCTACACACCTTACTGAATGATTTAAAGCCAGAGCAAAAATATTTTTCAGTGGTAGACATTAGTAATGCATTTTTCTCTATACCGATACACCCTGACAGCCAATATTGGTTTGCATTTACATTTCAGGGAAAGCGGTACACATATACAAGATTACCACAGGGATGTTGTGAAAGTCCAACAATATTTGTACAGGAAATGGCAAGCAACCTGGCGGGATTTATCCCACCGAAAGGTAGTCAAATTCTATTTTATGTAGACGAAATTCTGCTGGCAGCCCCCACCCAGCAAGAATGCAAAGATGACACAATAGCTTTATTACAATTTTTAGCTACTCAAGGTCACAAAGTAAACAAAGACAAGTTACAGCTTTGGAGAAAACAAGTTAAGTACTTGGGATATGTAATATCCAAAGAAGGTAGAATATTAGATGAAGACAGAAAAACAGCAATTTTACAAGCACCTAGACCAACTACCAAGAAGGAAATTATGTCCTTCCTGGGAACTACTAATTTTTGTCGGAGTTGGATACTGAACTATGCTTTGGAATCTGCTCCACTGGCCAATTTAATATTTAAAAAGCTGATGGCAGCACAAGATTTATTACAATGGACACCTGAAGCAAAAGCAGCTTTCTGTAAGCTGAAACAATTGATAGCATCATCCTTAGTTCTAGGATTACCAAACTATCACAAGCAGTTTATTCAAACTGTAGATTGTAAGCAAGGTTATATGACATCAGTATTGACACAGCAACATGGGGACAAACAATGCCCCATAGCTTACTATTCATCACAGTTAGACCCAGTGGCGCGATCCCTGCCCCACTGTGTACAAGCAGTAGTTGCAGCTGCAATGGCATTGCAGGCTTCAGCCTCAGTAGTGCTATTCCACCCTCTCATATTGAGAGTGGCTCATGCAGTCACAATTATTTTACTGCAAGAAAAAGTAGCATATCTTTCTCCAGTTAGGCATCTTTCCTGTATGACCATACTGTTGAGCCAACCTCATATGATAATTGAACGATGCACAAATTTGAATCCGTCAACTTTGCTTCCAACCCCTGCAGATGGCAAACCGCACTGCTGCCTGCAGGAGATTGAGCAAAAGACATTACCTAGACAAGACGTTACGGATGTTCCCTTGGATGATGCCGAGGTGACATGTTATGTGGACGGCTCGTGCAGGAGGGGTCCTACAGGACAGAACCTAGTGGGGTATGCAGTCATTTCTGATACTGCAACTTTAGAAGCAAAATCTTTACCACACAACTTATCTGCACAAGCAGCAGAATTGATTGCCTTAACAAGGGTATGTATCTTAGCAAAAGGTAAGAAAGTGAATATTTTTACTGACAGTCAGTATGCTTTTTCTACTGTACATGTTTTTGCACAACAGTGGAAAAATAGAGGAATGATAACATCTACTGGTAAACCGATCAATCATGCGCAACTTATTTTAGACTTGTTAGACTCAATTCAGTTACCTACAAAAGTAGCTATTTGCAAATGCGTAGCTCATACAAAACAACAGGACAGAATTTCAAAAGGTAATGCACGGGCTGATACAGCTGCAAAGCAGGCAGCCTCAGCCACAGAAACTTTTCTTTTGAGTGAGGAATTACAACCCTCAGAGACGTTAGATTTACAAATGTTAAAAACAATGCAGACACTTACTACAAATATTGAAAAACAGAAGTGGATAAAACGAGGAGCAATCCTCGAAAAGGGACTGTACATCTCCAAGGAAAAGAAACCGATTTTGCCAACTAATTTGTTTAGATATGCAGTGTTGTTGAGCCATGGACAGAGCCATGTCTCAACAGGGGGGATGGTACAGTTAGTGAATCGAGTATTTACAAACTATGGATTCACCAATTATACAAAAAATTTTTGTGCAGCATGCCATGTTTGTAACAAGCATCATGCACGAGGGGCGTTGAAGCCTAAGCAAGGGAATTTTCCTACACCACCATATCCATTCCATACTATTTGTATGGATTTCATAGAATTGAATAAATGTGAAAATAAGAAGTATTGCCTTGTTATTATAGACATGTTTTCCAAATAGGTAGAAGCGTTTCCAACTAAAAATCCAGATGCAGCTACTGTTGCAAAGGTCCTTGTTAAAGAAATTATACCTAGATTTGGTATACCGGAAAAGATTTATAGTGATAATGGGACACATTTCGTGAACCAAACGATTCAGCAACTTAGTCGCTATTTTGGGATATCGTTAAAGAACCACTGCGCTTATCACCCCCAATCTGCAGGGCTAGTAGAGAGGCACAATGGGGTGTTGAAGAACAAACTTAGGAAGTTGATAGCAGAGACACAGAAAAACTGGGTGCACTGTTTGCCTTTAGCAATGTTGGGTATGAGAACTGTTCCAAATGTGAAGGGATTAACTCCTTTTGAAACTTTGTTTGGGAGGGCATATTATACACCTCAGTGGAAACCTCTCATGTCTACAGAGCAGGAGGCTGACAGTTCACTTGCAGGATATATGAGGCGATTTTTGAATAACAAACTTTTGCAGTTAAATTCTGTTTCAGATAAAGAGCAACCGAAATCAGAAGCACCAGTAGCCCCAGGCACCTGGGTCTGGGTGAAGATTGTGAAGCGAAAGAATTGGAGTTCTCCAAAGTGGGAAGGTCTGTACCAAGTACTACTGTCAACACCCACTGCAGTCAAGATCGCAGAGCGAGCTTCCTGGATTCATTTAACACACTGTAAACTGGTTAAAAACTTTGAACTGGACATAAACTTTGTTACTGTTGCACAACAAGAACAAAATGGCCAGGTACAGAGTAAGTAGAGACATTGAGCAACCTCAGAAAACTTGTATGATCGTTTTTATTGCAATATTAATCACACTGTTCTCTTTGTTGTGGCCATTCCTTTTTCCTGCCACAAAGGTTGAACTGATTAGACGTAATGAACCAAACATAGACTGGCATCCGAACTTTAACACTTATCAGGCAATTACACGTGTGTACACAGAGACTTTTAATGTTTCGAACTGCTGGGTCTGTACGGCCATACCAACAGCATACGGGGGTTTATTAATGACTGCTATCCCCCTAGGGGTCAATGAGACCTGGGAAAATCTGTTTTTTGACACAGTTGCTATTAAAGTACAAGATAAGGTAGCGCTGTATTTGCCTGTGACACAAAAAGGAATTGTATGTTTCTATAAAAATGATACCATCCAAGTTGGATGGAGTAAATGCAATGTTACAGTACAGTATACATGTTATAGAAAATCAAATGATTTGAGTGGATCTTGTAGTACAGATTATGACTCATTTTTGAAATCTATGCATAAGACTCTTGATCAGGTACAACGCAATCCTGTACTTTTCAAACAGTTATCTGTAATAGATAGGAAAATGTTTCATGCAGGGCAGTAATTTCGTAACAAAGTAATAACTAAGGTAGAAGACTGTTATTTTGTGTGTGGTAAAAAAGCATATAAATGGTTACCTGAGAATTGGTCTGGCAGTTGTTTTTTTGGGGACCCGGTTCCGGCCATCCGACACACTGCAGCTTTGCCTCAGGGAAGTATTCGAAATACTCGAGACGTAACCAAAAAGACTGTTAAGAAACCTGAGAATCCAGTGGGATGAATTGAAGCAGGGTGGAAAGACCATCATGATGTGGGAACCAAACTTGTGCACATGGACTTGAGTAATGCTGATATATCCCGGGCAGGTATATCACCTATGTATGGCGGAGTTAAATCAATATGGGAGCTGCGAAAACTGTCCAAACTACTCGAAGTAATGAGTAATGCGACTTTTTCTGCCCTTGAACTGATAACTGATGAACTGAATGCCATGAGAACTGTAGTGCTCCAAAACCGAATGGCTCTTGACTTCACCCTAGCGGCGAGAGGTGGGACTTGCGCTTTAATAAAAAAAAAATGCTGTGCATTTATTCCTGATCATCAGCATGAGATTAACGACCATCTTGAGGTGATTCAGCAAGTGTCGGCCATGACCAAGCCAGGCCCAAACCCTCTGACAGATTTTTTCCAGAATGTCTTTGGGGGGATGGGGCTCCATTTTTATGAACATATTGATTGCTATTGGGGTAGGATTACTCCTAATAGGAGATTGTATTTGTTGTGGAATCCCCTGCATGAAGAGATTAATTAAAAAATTCATAGATATATCCGTATCTGAGACTATGTATCAAAGTACTGAATTTGAAGAGCTGCTAGAATGCGAAACACTTTCATAAAAGTTTAAACTGAATGACTTTCTTAACTGCAAATCCTGAATGGAAGAGGTTAGAAAAAGAAGCAAGCTGTTTATTCTTTTTTGAAAATAGAATAACAAGTATTAACAGGAGGGAAATGTTAGAAAATATGTATTAATGTGTGTATGCTTAATACCAAATTAATAATCAAGTATTTTAATACACTTTTCATTCTATTTTTCATGCACTGTGTTTTATACAAATTGAGTTTCATATGAGACTGAAAAAGATGCTTTTGAAAACTTCAGTATGCTTTCTGAAACTTGCAAGTTGCCCTCTGACCTAGTAACTGCTAGCACAGCAATATTCTTGTTTATGCCTTGTGGAAATGTACTTGAGAAGCAGGTGTTTATCTGCTAGGTCAGAAGTAAATGAATGAACAATGCCTTATATTATAAATGTAATGATTCTAGACAAACAGCTTTGTCCAGAGGATGGGAACCTCTGCAGCTGCAGTAATTTATAGATAAAGTAGACAAAGGATTATTAGAGAAATGAACTGCTGGCATTGTGCTTGATTTAGCCGTAGTATCTTGAATGTAACATAACAAGTATCTAACTGAGAGTAACCAAGGCCATGTTGTTTTCCTCAGGAAGTTTCTCATAAAAATTGTTTAAATCAGCAGAAATTCATGGGAAAGATGGTCAGCAGATGATGATGAAAAGGTGGTAATCTGTTACATCAGCACGGTAGGAGAGGATTAATTTGAGAATGTATAAAAATGAAAGTATTTCCTGTTTCTGGTTAGACAAACTCTGTATTAGCACGTTTTTGTCTCCTTGCTGCAAGATTAAAGTGCCTCAACCTGAACCTACCATGTTTTGATCGTTTTTAAAGTATACTTTTCCTTTGACAGACATCCACATTAATATCTACATATATAAATACACACACACACACACACACACACACACACACACACACATATATATATATATATATATATATATATATATATATATATATATATATATATATATATATACATATATATAGAAAAGTGAATATATATATATATATATATATATATATATATATATATATATATATATATATATATATATATATATATGTATTAGGATTAGGAGGGTGGCCTAATGGTTAAGGTGTTTGAGTTACAAACCCAAAATTCAGGGTTGGGGTCTTACAAGGGATACTTGGCTAGGCTTAAAATGGCTTGCAAGGGCAGTTAGCCTAGGACTAAACTATATATATATATATATATATATATATATATATATGGGTCACCTTTAAAATCTCGAATCGGCGTTTGCCCAGCGCGGAATCCGGCGGGACGAGAATACCGCGCCAGATGACCGAAAAGACGGACTCCGGTAAGTGTGCGGTGAGGGATTTAGTGTTAGGAGGCGGACAGGTAAGTGTGCGATAGTGAGGGACTGTGGGTTAGGGGTGGGTTAAGTGAGTTAGGGTTAGGGTGCAGGTAGGTGTGTGTGCGATGGTGAGGGACTGTGGGTTAGGGGTGGGTTAAGTGAGTTAGGGTTAGGGTGCAGGTAGGGTAAGTGTCGCGGTGAGGTGGGACCTTAGGGTTAGGGTTTGGGTTAGGGATAGTGCATATGTTATGTAGTGTACTGTGTTGTTTACGTAGTGTGTTGGTGTAATGGTTTTCGGTGTTTTTCGTTGTCGGGCTTTTTTTATGTTTCTTTTAGTTTTTGGTCATTAGTGTTTCGGGCAAATGCGGTTTCGAGGTTTTAAAGGTGATCCATTTATATATATATATATATATATATATAGAGAGAGAGAGAGAGAGAGATGTATGTATACAGAAATATATGACATCTACAAACACATGTAATCTGAGTGTCTTGCTGCTGCATAGTAGAAGTCTAAATCTGAAAATGCACTCACTGGAAGTCTCCCTTAATATGGGGAATAATGACATCTGTGTTGTAACAGAGACCTGGATAAAAGCAGCAGGAAGCATCCCTGCAGTATCAGCCTTTAATTAATGCCACAACATTTAGCTGCAGAATGTGGACTGAAGCTCCAAACGTGTTGGTATTTCCATATTCATTAAGGATGCACATACCTCCAGAGTGGTAGACCAACACTATGCATTACAGATCCTACAGGTGTAGCTAACCTTGGATAAGATAGTGGTTTAGGTTGTAGCCTGCTATAGGTCCCCAAACATGTCCCAATACTCACACTCCATATTCCTAAACACCCTGGAGAATATTATTGTCCAACCTAACACTCTCATACTGGTTGACTTCAACTACCCCACCATTAACTGGGAAAGCTACTCATGTACCGATGCACATGCCCATCACATCGACCTGGTCCTTGCTAACATGAGTGACTTTTACTCTACACCAATAGTCAACTCCTTCCTTTTTGTATCTGACCACAAATTAATCACCTTTGGAAATCCACAGGCCTCCCACCCCCACCCCTCTGCACAGGTAACCACCATGAAAAGTCATTCCAAAGATAACTATGGCCTCATAAAAACAGAGGTGGCTAACCTCATGGCAGCCATGCAAATGGAGAGTACTTGCATGGTGGCTGAATCAAACAACAATGCACTATGAACACGTACACAAATGCATGGATACTGCCATACCCAATAGAACCAGGACCCTCACCTCCAAAAAAAGGAAGCCAGTCTGGTGGAATCTGGCCATAAAGAAACTCTACAAGAGAATGAGGGAACCAATATAGAATAAGGTGAAATTCCAAAACTGGAAGAAAACCCTTATTAGCCTCAATTATAAGTTGATATCCCTTATCAAATACTATAAAGATAGCTGTGAAAACAGAATTGGAACACATAGTAAAGACTACCACAAGGCCTCATTCAGTTATGTAAAGAATCTCCATGGCCATACCAAGATTTGTTCTGAGCTGCTAGACAATGGTACCTCTTAGACTGGACAAGCAAATATTGCCAATATTCTGGCTGACATATTGATTGCAAACTTTACCCCTCTCTCCCCCTCAAAGGACCAATCACAATACCAGTACACTGCCAGTCACCCAGTATTACTGCTACACAGGTTAAAACACCACTGCCCAAGGCCAAGAATACAGCTTCTATGGGACCTGACAATATCCCTGGCTGTGTTCTACATGAACTACAGAGTGACCTGGCACCTTACCTGTGTGTCCTGTTCAAGCACAACCTCGCCTCAGGTTTTGTTCCTACTGAATTTACAGTCACCCCTCTCCACAAATGAGGTGTGACTACAGACCCTGGGAAATACCACCCCAACTGTCTGACAAGTCTGTTATGCAAAGCTATGGAATGCATCATCATGCACCTAATAATCAGGGATATGTAAATCTGCAGACTCAGGACCCCACACCATTTACGTTTGTGAAGGGTAGATCATACCTGCTCAATCAACCTGGTCAACATCTTGGCATCAGTCACCTGAGCTGTGGATGAAGGCAAGGTGGCACATACAGCCTACCTTGATCTGGCCATAGCCTTTGATAACATTCCCCACTCAGGGATCATGCAAAAACTCAATAAGCTAGGCATCAACCACTATAGCACTAGGTGGGTTGCAAACTGGGTCACAGATAGGACTCAGAGTGTGGAAATAGCTGACTCCAAGTCAGACTGCTGAGCAGTCATAAGTGGAGTACCACAGGGTTCTGTCCTGGGTCCTTTCATGTTTGGTATAAACTTCTCTGAAGTCCATGCTAACATGAAGGGACTCTAGCTGACAAAGGCTGCAGACAATTGCAAGTTGGGAGCTATTATTAACTACCCAAGTGATGTTGGAATCCTACTGAAAGCCCTCACTGAGACCAATGACTGGTGTCAGACTCATGGCCTTAAGCTCAATATCAGAAAATGTGTTGTCATCCCCTTTGTGGAAAACCCTGTTCCCATGATTTACCACATTGATGGTAGTTCACTGAACAAAGAAGGCATTATAAGAGATCTGGGTACACAGGCTGACAGCAATGTCTCTTGACCACCACATTGCCACTGTGGTCACAAAGTCCTTTTATGTGGCACATTTCAGTACTAACGCATTAGCATTCATGAGGGAAGAGGTCATTATCCCCCTGTACTCTTCTTGACAGAGTGACACAGTTTGTTTCAACATACATGTTCTGATGGATGTGAGGTAGGTAAATGAAATATGTCCTTATTTTCTGACAACAATCATATCATTATAGTGATTCACCAGAGAAATGATAATAATCTGTAAAACAGACCAGAAATATGAGCAATAAAGCTGGACATCCTGAAACAATCCAGCCAGTTGACAGATATGCTCAGAACCACTTTCTGCAATGAATCTAGACCAAGGCTAACAACGTGGTGGGTGGAAGCCAAGAAAATGGGGATGGATCTGAAGTACTGGTGAAGATAAGTTAACACAGTTGCTGTAGTAACACCCTCCTGTGTGCTCTAACATATATTTACTTAAATAGCACAAGTAATTGAATTAGGAAATCTGCTATGTATAATTACACATGTATTTGCAAGGGTTCCCTTTATAATTTCGAAATACTGAAATCCCGACTTTCAGTATTTCAAAATTATAATACCAAAGCCTTGAAATTCCAAAACACCAGAAGCAAAGAAATTAAAAATAACGAAGTTCGGAGCTTCTGGGTTTGCGGTGTGTGAATGCATAGGTGTAAGTGTAGGTAAGTACATATGAGTGTGTTGGTTAGGGGCTTTTGTGTATGTTAGTGTGTGTTTTGGCTGTGATGTGTGTGCTAGGGGCTGTGAAATGTGTGTGTGTGACTTACCTTTGTATGTGTGATTGTGGGATCTCAGAGTTAGTATATATAAGTAGACGGGCTGTGGGGGGGTGCAGCCCCCCACATGGGAGGTGCAGGGGGGCTTGCTGCCTGCTTGTCTGTAGTGTAGGATTGTTTGTTTGATTGTGGGAGGAGATTGTGTGTATGAGTATGCGTGTGGTGTATTTGCAATGTAGGTTCGCGATTTTAAATTTCGCCATTATGGGGTTTTGGTATTGAAAGGTTTCGGCTATAGAATTTCGAAATACTGAAATTCGGGATTTCAGTATTTTGGGATTCTATAGTGAACCCATTTGCAAATATATCAGGCACTACAGGGATGAAACAGCATTGACAGACACCAGTATGAAAGTGCATACCCACAACAAACATCATCACAGTCACATACCAGTAAGTCAAGTGAACAGTAGAGTATACAGACTGTGTGAACAAATACATCTTTGTTTGTCACTCTCACATTAGCCCTACATATACAGTCTGAATTCTCAGTGTAGTCTGAATCCTGACCTTGTAGGGGACATATCTCAGTCTGCCCCTACAAACACATACAGCCAATAGATCAGCAGAAACTGGAGCAGCACACACAGTCAGATAAAGAAGGAGCCATAACACTTACATCCACCCCCTTCCATACACAGCCCAAATTACATGTACACATGACATGTGTACACAGTCATGACAGTCTGTTAATAACGGCCAGACACACACGCCTCTGACATGTACTGTTCAAATCAGAATGTACAGGCTCAGGACTCATATCTATGGCCTCTTCCCTGACATGTCTGTGGGTCTACTACATCACTGGGATGGTAGCAGGAATGAAGTCAAGAAATAATGATAATAAATATGTCTGCACCTCATTGACATCTGGACAAAGCCTGACATCATTTGGGGACAGAGGCACAAACACAGGGGGAGATTGGACATATTGCTGTCATACATTGAGACAGTTGCAGATGTTACTGGGTTTGTTGTAACATACTTTATTAGGAATATGACGTCAGTAATACCAATAGATGTGAGTATTTACTGACTGCATTCCCCAGAGTCCACGATTGATTTACCAAAGACATCAACTGTCTGGGGAACAGACAAAACATCACAGGCAGACATGTGGCCAGTCTGTGGACAGTGTGCTAGTGGAGAGGTATGTCAGAGACATATCAATGACAATCGAGAAGTCACTTACTAAACACATGTCCACACAAACCCTGTCAATCTATCAAGCCACCATGTGTATAACAGCACTGATGACATATAATCTGTTCACAAATCTGGGGATATGTCCCCCATGTTGTTTGTCTGTCTCCACATGTCATTACCTGTGACATATTTCCAACTACTGCATGTAAATCTGTAGCCCTCCACATCTGTAATGTCCCTCACACAGGCAAGGAAAAGGGGCAAGGCCCAGATTAAGGAAAGTCCCATATGTTGAAACTAGCAGCAGTATCCAGGCCACAGCTCAATACTATGTGGGCACCTACATAGTGGTAGGCCTTAGTAATACTTGACATATGCACATCTGTACAGAGGACAGACAGAAAGTAGATAGCCAACAGGTTATGCATTAGAATGAATGTTCTGAAAGTTAGAAGTTTGAAACTGAAAAGTATGCCATCATTACATGACAGCAGTCCTCAATGAAATGTCCAAAACATAGTAGTCTACAGTTAATATCAACATATCAGATCAATATCCAATAGGAGATACATAAAAACATACAGCTCAAATGCCAAGAACAAGATACTCAGTACTCAGAGTCCCAGCTTTGCATGCAGGGATGTATGGTTATAGTACTACAATCTGCAATCCACTTTTACTTGGAAAAGCACTATTAAAAGTACTAACATAATGATGCAATATGTGTTAAACTATTTTTGTCAGTTAGTGCACAGTAGCTGGTGCTAGATGCAAGTGTATAATCTGGGATACTACCCATGTACAAAACAAATACAAAAATAAAAGATTGTGGTACTACCCATGTATACCCAGGTGCCCCATACGGTATAGTCACACCCCTTGCTACTGTAATCACAGCAAATAGCAGCATGTTATGTACAGGAAATTAAATACACTTATTAAAGATGTCATTACCCTGCTATTTTATCAGATTGGTATGTGATCACTGGTTACCAGGGCTGAGCTATGCTTAGCAGGTTTCAGCATTGCTTAAATGTAAATGCTAAGCAGATTTGCACAATGGTAAGCAAAGCCTACATGGTGTAAGCGCCTATTAATTTAATCATACATTAGTAACACTTACCACCAAGCAAACCCACGCAGACATGCTTAAAGCTGATCAAAACTGTCTTAATCACTCTGTATCCAACAGTCCTTGTTCTGCCTAGCAAAAAAAAAACAGGCTTTGCAGATTTTAAACCAAGGACCCTGCATTCCATTGCCGAAGCAATTTACCACAAAGCGACCTCAGCTGTATGGTGTTGGCACGTTTTCTCAAACATACCCTTGTTTACAGCCAGTTTACAATAGGGAAGAGACTCCGTGCAATTAGGAAGGATTAGTATATATATATATATATATATATATATATATATATATATATATATATATATATATATATATTTTTTATATATATATATATATATATATATATATATATAGAGAGAGAGAGAGAGAGAGACAGATATGTATGGAGATCCATATATGTGTATCACAATATATAAATATATTAACAATACATACTGAATTGTGTATATGTATATATATATATATATATATATATATATATATATATATATATATATATATATATATATATATATATATATATATATAGGTTTATAGGTTCATAGGTTGGTACTAGGCTATCAGCCCTAGGGCCTATACAACCCTAGCCATAACAATTCCCTGGCTATTTCTTCTCACAGTATTTACTTCCCTATATATAAATCCCTAGTTCCTAAGGACCCAGTAGATGGATTCTCTAAGCAAACGCTGTCTTTCCATCCCACCTATCCTTATCTCAAACAGATCAATCTGTCCTGAAAGAAGCTATCTATTTGAAAACTAAAAGAAAACCATTCCTGTACTGTCCCTAGCTAATGAAAAGAACTGCAAGGTCTTTCCATCCCACCTGTCCTTACCTCGAACAGTGCAACCTGTGCTGAAAGAAACTATCTACCTCTAAACTAAAATAAAACCATTCCTCCACTGTCCCTCGCTAAGGAAAAGGACTGCAAGGTCTTTCCATTCCACCTGTCCTTACCTTGAATGGCTCAATCTGTGCTGAAAGAAACGATCTACCTGAAAACTAAAAGAAAAACATTCCTGCACTGTCCCTCACTAAGGAAAAGGACTGCAAGATCTTTCCATCCCACCTGTCCTTACCTCAAATGGCTCAATCTGTGCTGAAAGGAACTACGTGAATACTAAAAGGATATCATTCCTGCACTGCTCCTCGCTAAGGAAAAAGGACTGCAAGGTCTTTCCATCACACCTGTCCTTACCTTGAATGGCTCAATCTGAGCTGAAAGAAATTATCTACATGAAAACTAAAAGAAAAACCATTCCTGCACTGTCCCTCACTAAGGAAAAAGGACTGCAAGGTCTATATCTTAAGTGCAAATGTAAAGCTAACAAATTGCTTGGCTGAACTGGGTCTATGGCTAGCCTAGGGTCCATAGATAGATATAGCTTAACATTATTTGCAACTTTAATCAGACTGCTGTATTAAGTAACACAACAAGCAAAATAGATCTCAAACAGCATGAATAACATGGTCCCACTGGCAACTTCATCTCGCTGTTATTGACTAATTGATAGAATATCTGTAAAAAAAGCAGGCTAACTGCTAGCATACTTACAAAAAAATCTAAAATTGTCTGGCTAACTGTTAACCTAGCTTGAAACAGAATTGAGAAAAACATAGCTCATTTGAAATAGAATTGAGTAAGAAGTATTGTAAAATCAGATTCTTTCAAGCCTGCATACTCACAGACCCTGGGAATCATGTAGTCTAGACCAGCCAATCAGAAGCTTGGTTTTCCACCCCTTGACTGGCTATGTATGAAAGCTTACTTCTAGGACTGCTGTGGCCACCATATTCAAACTCCTAGTGCCTAAGGACCCAGTCAGCAGTTTTTCTACGCAAACAAGGTATGCCAGAACTGTTTTTTTATACTTTTTATTGATTGTGTGGTGAAAATGTATCTTTATTAACTAAGCGGCGTGCATTGTAATGAAATACTAAAATGCCAAAGCAGAAGGGATTTATAGAAATAGCGAGTGGAAGTACCTGCAATGCTTTTCAGCCAGAAATTTATTTCTAAGCATATTTGTTGACTACATGTAGAAATATTGTTGTTTTAAGCTTAGCGACATGCTTTGTAGAGAGGTACTAAAACACTAGTCTAAGAACCAAAAACAGAAGTGATTCATAGCATTAGCCTGTGGATTTACCTGTAACGCTTTCAGTGTAACTACTGATACCATATTACCACTACTGTAATTACTGTGTAAAGCTCTCTCAAATGCCTGTGCTGATAATTACTGCTCTGCCTGAAAGTCACCACTGTGCATAGGTTATTGCACAAGCTGTGGTACTACTAGAATACATAAACGCCCTGCCTGAAAGTATAATACTGTTTGCATGCTGTTATATTAGCTGTGTTCCTTATAGAATCCATGCACTGACTTTATGTACCTTACTCAGTCTTTCCATCTCAGCTGTACTTACCTCGAATGGCTCAATCTCTGCTGAAAGAAACTATCGTCCTGAAAACTAAAAGAAAACCATTTCTGCACTGTCCCAAGCTAAGGAAAAGGACTGCAAGGTCTATATCTTAAGTGCAAATGTAAAGCTAACAAATTGCTTGGCTGAACTGGGTCTACGGCTAGCCTAGGGTCCATAGACAGATATAGCTTAACATTATCTGCAACCCTAATCAGGCTGCTGTATTAAGTAACACAACAAGCAAAATAGATCTCAAACAGCCTGAATAGCACGCCCCCCTGCCAACTTCATATCACTGTTATTAACTAATTGATAGAATATCTGTAAAAAATCAGGCTAACTGCTAGCATACTTACAAAAAAGTCAGTAAAATTGTCTGGCTAACTGTTAATCTAGCTTGAAACAGAATTGAGAAAAATGTAGCTCATTTGAAATAGAATTGAGTAAAAAGTATTGTAAAATCAGATTCTTTCAAGCCTGCATCATTACAGACCCAGGGAATCCTGTGGTCTGAACTATCCACGCTCCGCTCGCCCTTGCTTTGCTCGGGCTCACTCCATGCCCCACCCTGCCCCCAAATTCCACCCTTCCCCACTAGTGCTAAATTTAAGCCCAATAAACTACACACCCCCTTCTACAACCTATTGCTGATAACCTGCACCTCTATACACCACCCCATACACCACCCGTTTCTGTCACTAAACCTCTGGACTCCCAACCCACATTCCTTAGCCAAGTGCTACATTAAAATGAGACCAATTACGTTCCTCTTAGCAATATTGCTTGGACCATATCTCCTCATCATCTATGAAAATCAGCGCTATCTTGGCTTTCACCAGCCCTTATCCTAAGCTAACACTGCTCCTACCTTGAGTAAATCAGACCAACTCTTAGCTTACTACAAACCTGTCTTTTCCACTTTCAACAACCACCAACTAACTAGACCATGGTCCATCTCCCCCAAAACTAGATATTATCATAAAATAATTAGTAAAGCCTTGAAACTAATAATCACTGAACAACATAGTCTGATGAGGGATGGAGACATCCACCCCAACCCTGGACCCACCCTTCCCACAAGCTCCCAGCCCACTACCACTTTCAATATTTGGCCAAATACAAGGTCCCCTAACTCTCTCCTGACTTGTCACCTAAACATCAGGAGTATTAACTTCAAGGTCCATAATCTTCATGCCCTCTTAGCAGCCTATTTACCTGGTATGCTACGTCTTACAGAAACCAGGCTAAAATCAGGAACTAAAGACGATGAGATTATCCCACCAGGGTACAACATACTCAGACTAGACCGTAACACTAGGAGAGGTGGAGGAGTAGCAGTTTTGTTTAAAAACACACTAGATGTCACACTAGCCCTACAAAAAAAACCCTTATTCAATAATGCAGAAGTTCTGGTTAGCAAACTACAGCTTAACAAAATTAAATCTATATTCATCACCTGCATTTATATCCCCAAGGCAACAATGCAAATACCTTAGAAGACTTCCTCCAATAGCTTTCCAACACATACCCCATGAAACTATGGTGTTAGGAGATGTTAATAATGACTGGAACAATTGTTCCTGTGAATCTCCCACCACCCACGTAAACATTCACAGGTATACCCAACTTGTATCCTCACCTACCAGAATAAATACATCCAACTACAAAGGTAGTATCCTGGACTGGATGCATGTCAACAATCATCCAGACCTGTATAACATGGGTACCCTCACAGATGATATAAGTGACCTCCTACTCACTTATATCATTAAGCATAAAGTAGATATCCACCACCAAGTTCTCTATAAATCTATTAGAAACAATAAGAACTTTAACTCCACTGACTTTCAGAATGAATTCAAAGCATGCAATTGGTCCATCCTAAAAGATCTTCCACTGGATGATGCTGTAGCCTATTTTAATTCAAAATTTCTCAACATTCTAGATTCCCATGCTCCTATCTGCACCCTCGGAGCCAAAACAGACTGTCCCCTGACTCCCTAAAGTAACCAAAACCAAAATCACAGCAAGAAACCAAGCATGGGACAAATGGCACATTTCCAAAGACCCACTCACCATATTAAATTCCCACAACTAAGGAATGATACCAAGAAAGCCACATTGTTAGACAAAAATACTTCTATCAACACCTTTAGCAAAAACACCAGAACAAACCTCAAAAATTTTGGGCAGGAATAAACAAACTGCTCCACCCCGGCCAAACTACCATTCCCACCCCATCATCTTGTAACCTAAATACTCCAGAAGAAACTGCATACATCATTAACAATTTCTTTATCAAAACCATCCAGTTACTAGCAAGCCAGCTACCCCCCACCAGCTCCTTTCAGAATTCCTCCTCAGCCACTACCCCACTCCCTTTTAACTTCCAGCCTGTATCTACATCTACCATTAGATCTCTAATTAACAAACTAAAGCCCACTACCCTAGCAGCTGATCTCCTCCCACCAGAAGATCTACAGAAAGGGGAAGATGCCATACCCTTTTTTGATTGTAATAAATCGCACCTTGTCTGAAGCCACTATCTTCTCTCTCTCTGGAAGGTTCTCATGTTACTCCCCTTCATAAGGGCGGGAATTCTTTAGACCTCTCAATCTACAGACCAATAGCCATACTATCACCACTGGCCAGAATTATGGGAAAATGCATCCATAACCAATTAATGCACTATCTCACCCAGAATAAGCTACTGGCCAACTCTCAGCATGGCTTTAGGCCACACAACAGCACCACCTCAGCCCTCCTATCCTTCTCTAACTCTATCAACATCAACTGTAATAATAACAAACTTACCTCAGCTCTCTTCCTAGATATATCTAAGGTCTTTGATATGGTCATTCACCAACTACTTCTCCAAACCCCGAAGGAACTGTGACTAAACAGTAGCTCAATTAAATGGTTCCAGTCATACCTGTCTGATAGACAACAAGCAGTTTTTTTAGCAGAATACCCATTACTCTAGGAGTCCCTCAAGGCTATAATGTAGAAAAATGGTTTGCAAACAATCAGCTACTGTTAAACCCCAGCAAAACTAAGCTGCTCATCTTTTCCCCCACTTGCAAATCTTACTCACCATTTTTTACCTTAAGTTCCAAGAATGGCACAATTATATCCCCAGACAGCCACACAAAACTCATAGGCATCAGTCAACAACACCCTAAAATATGATACCCATGTCAATCAAACCATCAAATCTGTCAGCAAAAAATTGGGCTCCCTCTACAGGATCAAACCTTTCCTCACTCCATTTGCAAGAACTACTATTGCTCGTTCCCACTTACTATCTATCCTCCTCTATGCCTCCCCCGTCTTCACTAACTTGAATCAAGCCACCCTTACCAAACTTGCTAGCTGATACAACCATACTGCTACATTCATTACAGGTACAACCTCTGGGACCCACCATTGTATCAACCTAACACAACTAGGATGGCTTGAATGGCCCAGACTTTTCCGACACAACCAACTTATAATAACCCACAAAATTCTATACCAACCTGAAAAAACACCAGCACTTAATAAGATAATTAATCAATACAGCAACCTGAGGTCACTGCATTCTCTTGACAAACTGCTGGTGCAAACAACTAAGAGCATAAATGTGGCTGGGGACTCTCTATTTGCCAGCTCAGTAGGCAAAACTTTGAATTTGCTACCTGCCAAACTTACACACCAACCCTCCTTAACCCTGTTCAAAAAAAGCCTCAAACTACACTTCCAATTACACTGGCAATGTCCCTGCTCAAACCCTGACTAACTACCACCTGATGATCTTAGATACTCTGCCTAATCAGCTCAATCAAAGACTCTAAAAAGTGTATGAACTCTATAAGGGACTAAGCCCTTAAAAAAAAAAATATATATATATATATATATATATATATATATATATATATAGATATATATACACATACACACACACACACACACACACACACACACACACATATTTATTTATTTTACATTTGTTGACTGGGATAGTCTTACTAGATACATGTCTATTTTCAGTGGAGCCCTGGGGAGAAAAGCTCCAACATAGACACATTCGGAAAAAAAAATATTACATATAGTAAATATTTATGAGAAAAAAATATTTTTGCAGACTTGTTCAAGCATGCTAGATTTCAGATATAACAGATGCAGACTCTACTCATCCTGTTCTATCTTTGACATCTGTTCTATCTTTACTTCACAGCTATCTCTCTTTATCCTTTCTTTTATAATTCGTCACCTTCATAATATTTTACTTTACAAAAAAAAAAAAAAAAAAATTTTGGACTATTTTGTTTTTTCATAACTGCTATTCATTCTTATTATTTTTTATAACCTTATACAGCCTGTTATTATGAACTATTTATGTTCTATGTATAATAACCTGGAGCTTTTCTCCCCGGGCCTCTACTGAAAAAGGACATATATCCAGTTAGACTAGCCCGGTCAACAAATGTAAAATAAATAAATGTAAAATAAATAAAATAAAAATATATATATATATATATATATATATATATATATATATGTGTGTGTGGATTCACTTCAGAAGCTCGAAATACTGAAATCTCGAATTTCAGTATTTTGAGCCCAAGAAGCCGATTCCACATAATAGTGAAAGTTTAGAAGTGCGAAATTCAATTATGTTACCAAGCTTTTATGAGATAGTGGTGAATTTACTGTACAAGATATTAATGTAATACAGACATTACTGAGTTTAGTACTTGAGAATAACATCTTCACTTTCAATGACAAAATATTTAGGCAGAAACATCGAGTTGCAATGGATAGTTCTTGTTCCAACAGTTATGCCAATTTAGTTATGTCAGTATGGGAATCAGAATTCATTTTAGGTTAGGAGGTGTCTACAAGGAATTTATTATGTTTTATAGGAGATTTGTAGACGATCTTTTTGTTCTATGGAAAGGAACGGTAACACAATTGCAAGAATTTATGATATATATCAATAACTCCTCAGATTTTTTAAAATTTACAGTGAATTTTTCAGATGTAGTTATTAATTTCTTGGACGTATATATTGAAAAGGATGAGTTATGTAAAATCAACACTAGATTATATAGGAAGGAATGCCATGCTAATCAGTTATTGTACAGGCATAGCATGCATCCTAGTTATATTTTTAGGAATGCAGCAATAAATCAGTTTTTAGAGCTTCTAGGTTAAATGTAAGAAAGAGTGATTACCAGCAACAGATGAGAATAACTGAAAATGAATTATTAGAGAGAGGATATGAACTGAACTTAATTCAGAATAATTCGGCAGCAATTAGTAAATTAAGAGTAATTGGGAGGGTGGCCTAATGGTTAAGGTGTTTGCCTTACAAACACAAGGTGCAGCGTTTGAGTCTCTCACAAGGGGGATAAGACTTAAAGGCTAAAGGATGGGGATGATGCTATGCTGTTTAGTTTGCCTTACAAAACACAAGGTGCAGGGTGAGAAGGGATAGGATAATTGCTTAAAGGCTTAAATGGCTCAAGTAAGGCAGTTAGCTCCACTATGAACTAAGAGACACTACTGTTAAACCTTATTTCTCAGAAAGACCACCTAGAAATAAACATATAAACAACTTAGAATATCATTTAGTTATACCAGAGATGTCAACACTTACACTAAGGTCATTAATGACCATTGGAACATTCTAATGACAGACAATCGTATTAAGGAAATATGGGTACAAGGCCCCAATTTTCGTTTAGGAATAGGTAGTCTTTGAAACAAAGGTCATGTAATAATAAGAAACGCACATATATTACAACAGTAATACGTACTAAACCTTGTGGAAAATGTAGGTATTGTAATTATATATCTTCTGAAAAATTTTTTAAAAATCCAGATACAGGTGAAGTTTTTGATATTAAGGTAGGTGCTACATGCGATACTTCACATGTGGTATATTTAGCTAGCTGCAGCATCTGTAGTAAATTTTATATAGGTAAAACTGACCGTACCTTAAAAGAAAGAATAAGAGAACATTTGTATCACATCAGGAAAAAACAGTGATACTAATGCTCTTGCAAAATATGTTGCAAGTACAGATGAGCAGCACAATTTAAATTTTTTAGGGATAGGCAGGACTTTTTTAAATATTAGAAGAGGAAATATTAGGTCTAAAACAGAGGAGTTACAGACACAGTGGATAGCGAGACTCAGAGCCAATTATGGCCATGGTCTGAATGACTGTGTCCCTATCAAACCATTATTATCTAAAAGACCCTTACGTAGATATAAATTTTAGCATAATATGCTTAATTTTATAGTTATAATTATTGTAATTGAATTTCTCTATGACAAAGATGTTTTACTTGTATCACTATAGTATTGATACATTTTTTGATCATGTATTTTTAAATAATAATTGATGTCATGTGATTTTATTTGTGGATATAAGGTGTGTTTTTTTGAATTCACTCATACACCTGAAGAAGCTGAATGTGAAAGTGCTTGTGTTCATTAAAAGTTGGCCTGCTGAATTTACTATTGCCTCTGTGGATTTATATCCATTTTTTCAAGATTTTAACCTGAACTGGTATAATAACTGAATGCTATAACCTGGAGCCGTGCCTTTGCAACATTTTTTGGATTATTTTAGCTGTTTGTATATTTATTTGCGAAGGAACTTGGTGCACTATAGGTATTTTCTTCATTAAATAGAACATGTTGGTGGGATACATGACTAACTCACAGACTTCTCTTGCTTTGGAACAGGCTCCCAATCAACGTTAAGCCAAGACCCTCACTGACACTCTTCTAGAGGAGCCTTGATGAGTGTATGTGAAACTGAACTGTCACACCATGGATCACTTCATCAGCTCTACTACACAGAGGCCTAGGGAACTAACTCCATGGGTGGTGACAGCTGCACACTCTGGCCATACTAATATATGCCTTCAGGCAGATAGCCTATCACCTACCTATGTACCTATATATATATATATATATATATATATATATATATATATATATATATATATAAGCCAAAGATGGATGGGCAGAGATGTGTGTAAGAGGATGACCATGACAGGGAGCCTTTCAGGACTGTCCCACCCAGCCCACATCCCAATGTGAAAATCATGAAAATCCCATCATGAAAGACATGAGGTGCACATCTCTACCACTGTACATAACAGCCACCAATATCTGTAAGCATTACAGTGTATGTGGTCCATGTGCCTGCTGTACAACATGACTGTACAATGAAGTACACATCTACTATCTGCAGACATGTACATGTCACATAGGTCCATAGGTATGTAGTAGACTATCTTCACGAAGGCATATATCAGCCTACGCAAGTTGTGCAGCTCTCACCACACCATTGGGTAGTTTCCCAAGGCCTAGTTCTAATAGTTAGTTCCCTAAGCCCCTTTCTAGTGGGGCTGCTGATGTGATGCCTGGCATGAACTGTCTGTTTCCCATCCACTCATCAAGGTTCTAATTGAAGAGTGTCTGTGAGGGGTTCTGTCTGATGTACAGTGGGACTCTGTTCCACAGTAAGGCAAGTGTTTGGGATGGTACTCTATCCCACCAGCATGTTGTATGCATTGTTCCGATGAGGTTCATATCCCTGGAATGTGTAGGGCGACTCAATGTTGTTATGTGTAGATGGAGCATGTTCAACAGTTATGTGTTGGACATGGGTCTGTGTGTTAGGCAGAGTGTGCCTCTGAGTAGGCAGTACGCAACAAAGAACAGATTTAGTTTTACCAGTTATGTTGCATAACACAACTGTTTGAGGCCAGTAATCCTCTTGGTGAGGTACCTATGTGGTCTCTACAGCTGCTTGATATGCTAAGTTGAGTACATCCAAAATGGTGCACTGTACTCAATGATTGGTCTGATGATGTAAGAATACAGTGCCAACACTGCCTCTTTGGATCCTGATGCAAGCCCTTTGTTGATTAGGTGTGCCACATAGGATCTCCCAATCACTTTAGCAACATGGTTGTCAAAGGAAAGATGACTATCTACTTGTGTCCCCAGATCCCTTATCACCTTGTCATTTTTAAGGGGGTAACACCCATGTGGTAGTTTGTGGGTATTTTGTTTTCAACAAAGAGGATCGCTATGCATTCCTCCACAGTGAGCTTGAGGCCATGATTCTGACACCACACATCGGTTTCATAGAGTCCCTTCTGGAGAATATGTCTGTCTTCCGGGGAATCTGTTATGGCAAACACTTTACAGTTCCCAGGAAACTTAGTCACCCACAACTCTGCTGTGTTGGCATGTACATTTGAGAAGTTTATACCAAACAGGAGGGAACCCAGGACTGAACCCTGGGGGACATCAGTTGTTACCGGTGTAGAGTCTGACATGTAGCCAGCAACTCATAATGTGTAGGATCTATCTGTGAGCCAGTTTGCAATCAATCTTGTGATGTATAGATTCATGGCTAGGTTGGTGAGTTTATCTATGATACCTGACTGGGGAATGGTGTCAAAGGCCTTAGCGAGGTATAGGTAGGCTGTGTGGAGCTCATTTCAATCATCCGTAGCCTTGGTAACTGTCAAAGAAATCCTCCCAGTTCAGGAGGTGTGGGCTGCATTTGACGAAGCCAAACTGTGTGTGCTCAACTGTGTGAAGGTTCCCAATCTTTTTATTGTTGACTTCCATTATGATTGGCTCCATTGCCGTGCAGAACACACTTGTCAGGCTCATAGAGCATGAATGCCAAGGGGTTTTCATGGCCCCACCCCTGTGGAGTGTGAAGAACGTTGCTGTGCAGCATTCTATGGGTACATATCCTGTAGAGAGCATGTAGAGAGAGGTGTAGGTATCCTTGATGAATATGGATACATCCTCACCCTATGTGCTATGATTCAGGTTCTGATGCTGGAAGGTATGGAATGAGTAGTATCCTGGTAGTGCTGGTGTGCTGTCTGGAGCCTTGAACTATGTTACTGATACTGCACAGATATCAATATTCTCCATAATGAGAAGTGCCTCGAGTGTGTGCATCTGGAGGCTGAGACTTCTGGCAATGAGTAGCATTTAGCTCACTTAGTGGTTATTTGTGTTGGTTATGGGGTTTGATTTGTCTTGTGTGACCGGTGTTCCACACCTGATGTCAGTGCCTCATTGGTCCCATCTGACCATAAGCTAATTACCCTACATATCCACATTCTGGACCCACACCCCCATTAAGGAAACCATGTGAAAAAATGTCTCCAAAGCCAACTTCATGCTTCTTAAGATGGAAGTGCTGAACTGCAGGACACCCATGCAGATGGACAATAGTTATGACTACTGAATCCTTCACAATTGCACTTCATAAGCACTTACATGACTGCATGCATCATGCTATCCCAAACAGAACCAAGATGCTAACCTCCAAGAAAAGGAAACCAATCTGGTGTTCCCCTGCCATAAACAAACTGCACAACAGAAGGAAAATACTGTTGCAAAAGGGTACAATCCCATGAGGTGAGGAGCTCCATGGTCCACATCAGTAAGAAGCTGTGATCCATGATAATATCCTCCAAAGCTAGTTATGAAAACAAAATCGACATTGATTCTAAAGACAACCACAAAGCATTCTATAGCTATGTCACGAATCTCAATGGCAACACTCAGATCTGCTCTGAGTTACAGCACAATGGCACTAAATTTACAGACCCAACTGATATTGCCAACATTCTGGCAGATAGGATCAGTGCTAACTTTACCCCCTCTCACCCATGAAAGAGCACATCTCTATAATGGAAGACTGCAAAGTTGCTGTCATCATGGCTGCACAGGTAAAAAACACTCTCCAAAGCCAGGAACACAGCATCCATGGGACCATATAACATCCCAGGCTGTGTTCTACCCAAACTACAGAACGAACAGGCACCACACCTACATAGCCACATAGTCAGTCATAGCCTCACCTCAGGCTTTGTGCCTGCTGAAAGACGCACAGTGACATTTATCCCACTACACAAGGGGGGAGCCACCATGGACCCCAGGAACTATCGGCCCATCAGCCTGATGAGCCTGCTCTGCAAGGCCATGGAATGTATCATCATATAACTTATAAAAAAAGACATTGGTAATCTCCAAACTCTGGACCACAACCATGTTGGGTTTGTAAAAGGCAGATCATGTCTCCTAAACCTGATAGACGTCATTGAAGCAGTCACCAGAACCGTAGACAAGGGTAAGGTGGTTCACACAGCCTATGTAGATCTTGCCACAGCTTTCAACACCATCCCCCACTCTGGAATTATAGACAAACCCACTAAACTAGGTATAAATCGCTATGTCACAAGATGTGATGCCAACTGGCTAACTGACAGAACACACACTGTGAAAGTAGCATACTCCAAGTACAACATTAGACCAGTGACAAGTGCAGTACCACAGGGTTCAGTCCTGGGTCCTGTCCTGTCTGGTATATACTTCCCTGAAGTAAACTTTAACATGGAAGGTCTGTGGCTAATGACATTTCCAGATGACTGCAAACTAGGAGCCATAATCGAAACTACTGAAGATGTGGACATCCTACAAAAGAGCCTCACTGAGACAGATGCCTGATTTCAAAGCCATGGCCTCAAGCTCAATGCCAAAAAATGCATTGTCATCCCCTTTGGTAAAAACTCTGTAGCTATGAACTACAACATAGGTGGTAGTATACTTAACACTGAAAGTGTAATAAGAGACCTTGGGTCACAGGTGGACAGTGTACACACCTGTGATAATCACATACCCGCAGTAGTCTGGAAATCCTTCTATGTGGCACACCTAATCACAAAAGGTGTCTCATACAGAATAGAAGAAGACATTGTTCCCCTCTACTCATCACTCACTAGATCTATAATAGAGTACAATGCCCCTTTTGCTATGTACCTCACAAGACATCTACAACAACTGCAAAGCCTGCAGAAATACCTCACAAATAGCATTAGTGGCCTGAAATACATGCCATACACAGGCCGTCTCAAAATGCTATAGCTGTACTCTCTCGCATATCGCCTACTCAGAGATGATCTCTGCCTAACATACAAAGCTATGTCAAACACAGAGCTGTTGAACATGCTCCACGTAAAACACTCACAATCCCTCTGATCTTCAGCCCCAAAACCCAGAGTGAAATACAAAAGGAAGTGGTATATCCATTTACCTTATGGATACCCACACCTTCAGGTTAGCGGCACAGCATGAGGCCTTGGAGACCATGCAAGTGCAACTAACATTGGGCAAAGCTGCTTATCAAATTGTAGCCTGCTACAGATCACCTACCTTGTCTCAGAAACCTAATTCAGTATTCCTGAGAACAGTGGGAAATATAAAGGTCCTACCAAACACCATTATATGAGGAGATTACAACTACCAAAACACTGACTGGGAGAATTACTCATGTACAACATCCTTTGCCTAATGCTTCCCATAGTTTAAAAACTCAAATGCTCTGGAACAGCTGGTTACCACAGCCACTAGAGGTGAGAGCATACTGGACCTGATCATCAACAACATGGGGTACCAGTGTTCCACAAGAGAGATAAACCTCTCGCTGGTAATATCAGATCATAAAGTAATCACACTGGACATCCACATCATGCACCCCCCCCCCCTGCAGTCAAGGAAACCACTGTGAAGAAAGTTTCTAAAGAAAACAGCACACTTCTCAAGACCAAAGTGGAAAGTTCAAAAGCACCCTTGCTATAGGATAATGCTATACAATCTGCAGAATCATTTACAAGTGCATTCTATGAGCATCTACAGGGATGCATGGATCAAGACATGCCAAATAAAACCATGATGCACTCCTCCAAAAATAGGAAACCAATCTGGTGGTTGTCACACATAAATAAGCTATACAACAGAAGGAGGGAACGAACACATGATAGAGCAAACTTCACATAAGGAAAGGCATCACTGATCATTATTAAGAAGAAACAATGATCGCTCATAAAATAATCCAAGGCCAGTTTCTAAAGACAAACTACCAAGAAATGTAAGAATAACAGCCACAAAGCCTTCATGAGCTATACGGAACATTTAGGTGGCAACTCTCAAAAATGCTGTCAGCTATTGCAAAATGGAAAAAAGATACACTGAACCAACTTACATTGCCCACATCCTGGGGGACAAGTTCAGTGCAAACTCCCACCCACATCACCCCCAAAAGGGCCTGTGTCCATCCCAGAAAAATGCAGAGCACCAGACTTCATGGACATGCAGGTAAAAACAGCCCTCTCCAAAGCTAAGAACACAGCATCAATGGGATTGGATGGTGTACCAGGCTGAGACTTACACCAGCCACAAAAGGAACTACACCCTCACCTACATTCACTGTCCAGACTCAACCTTAACACAGGCTATATACCCAAGGAATGGCATACAGCAACAGTCATCCAGCTCCACAAAGGGGGTGCCACAACAGAACAAGGAAACCATTGCCCTATAGGCCTACTCAGCCTGGTATGCAAAGCTATGGAGCAAATTATCATGGAACCCATAAACAGAGACAATGGGGACCTCCAGACACTGGACTCTACCTAACTTGGCTTTGTTAAAGGTAGATCCTGTCTCCTAAACCTAGTTGACTCATTTGAAACAGTTACCAAGGACATAGATGGAGGTGAAAGTAGTCCACACAGCCCACCTGGACCTCACTAAGGCCTTTTGACACCATTCCCCACTCTGGCATCATGGACAAGCTTACCAGCTTGAATGTTAACAGCTATGTCACAGGATGGATGGCCAACTGGATCACAGATCAAACACACATGTTCAGAGTTAGGTGTGCCATGTCTGACTCTAAACCAGTCACAAATGGCATCCCACAGGTATTGGTCCTGGGACCGCACCTGTTCAGTAGATACTGCTCAGAGGTACAGGCAAGCATGGGAGGAGTATGGCTGAACAAGTTTGCAGATGACTGATAACTGTGGTCCATAATCGACTCCTCGGCTGACACAGACATCCTACAAAAAGGTTTTACAGAGACAGATACCTGGTGTCAAAACAATGCCCTCAAGCAGAATGCCAAAGAATGCATAGTCATCCCTTTGGATAAAACAAAGTGCACACAAATTACCACATAGGTGGTAATCCAGTATGTACGGAGAATGTAATTATGGCCCTGGGGACCCATGTAGATAGTAAACTCTCCTTTGATGATCACATTGCCAAAGTGTCTACAAATATCTTCTATGTAGCCCACCTAATGTCACCTAGTGTAACCCACTTTGTCTAGTCTGATGATGTCACCATCCTACAAATATACCTGTGGAAAGAAGAACTTCCAGTAATGTGTACAGTGTGTCATGTAAATGTGTACTGCTCTAGTATCATTAAGTAGTTAGGTAGGGGTTTGAATCCTGCACTTGACAACTGTATGAGAGTGTGTGTATCTCTGTGTAGAGGAGCAACCTTTTTGGAGACAGCTACAACACCTTAAAAGTGGTATACTTATCTTTGTCAAGTCTGATGATGTCACCATCCTACAAATATACCTGTGGAAAAGAGAGCACCGAGTAATGTGTATAGCGTGTAGTGTAAATGCGTACTGCTCTAGTATCATGAGGTAGCTAGACAGGGGTTTGAATCCTGCACTTGACAACTGTGTGTGTGTGTGTATCTCCTTGTAGAGGAGCCACCTTTTTGGTGACAACTACAACACCTTAAAAGTGGTATACTTATCTTTGTCAAGCCTGATGATGTCACTATCCTACAAATATACTTGTGGAAAGGAGAGCTTCCTGTAATGTGTATAGTGTCATGTAAATGCATACTGCTCTAGTGTCATAAAGTAGTTAGGTAGAAGTTTGAATCCTGCACTTGATGCATGTGTGTGTGCTCTATGTGTGTAACACAGTTGGTCACTGTGTTGTGGGTTTTGCTTTTACTACTGTATGACATATCACAATGACAACAGTATGTGCATTGCACATCAGGTAGCTGTCTGGCAAATACATATACATACATGTGACCTCAATTATTTCAGAGGTGGGAACCCTGCTTTCTCCATGAACACATCTGTTATCTTTGCCAGAGTGTGCTGCCACTTTCCAGACCTTAGGTCACATGTGTATGCTTGTGAGAATCCCAGCCACTGCAGTGATCCCTGGCCTAGGTCATCTGTGTAAAGCACACTAATTACGGTTTCTATTGAATAGTGTGAGTGAGGGTTTATGCCTGAGGTATATTTCAGACCAGTTAAAATGCAGCAAAGTCTATCAATGATGGCTATTCATTATAGGTGTACAAAAACCTTTGCGGATATGCATACATACCCCTTATTGCTTATGTGATTCACTGAGGGATTTCAAAATACCTTTGGAAATGTGATTACCAAAGGAGAGATAATGTAACACTTGGCTGTATGTACACATCAGTACCTGCCAACATGTTAGGGGCTACTACCTATGTGGTACTGGTGGGATGCTATGTTTTGTAAAGGTGGATGACCATGCTTTAGTTGGCTTATAGCTTTACAGCATGGGTTTGACAACAGGTATCTGTCTGTATGATACCCTTGTGGAGGATGTGTGTGTCATCTAGAGAATGCATTATAGGCCACAGCATGCATTCCCAGACGTGGACGTACATATCCCTACTGTGTTTGCTTGTACCTAAGTGAGTTATATGGCAATCAGGAGTGGTCCAAGGAATGGGTGCAGATGAACACCACTGGTTACTGGCATAGTATAGTTCCTGAAGGGTACAAATGTTACTGTGTGTCCTACATCTGTGTGTCAGTTGTCAAGACATCATCTAACGATTGTTTATGGTCAGGCGGTAGATGTTATGTATACTACCAGAATGCAAACCAATGACAGATAGTAACAGTATCACCCACAGCACAGTGTCAAACCATGTCATACACACATGTATACCCATGGTACAAAGTGTGTATAGTACAATGCATACTGGCCACCGATAGAAACTATGGAGTGTTGACACTGTGTAATACAGGGCATGTCACCCTGTGCATGTGTCCACTATGCATGTACATGCAGACAGTGCACCTCCACCATGTTCACAAATGTACACCTGAAAACCTGTGCTGCACACATCCCACATGTACTGTCCACTCTCTAACACATGCTGCCAATACTACACACATCAGCCAAGTGGCACATGGGTGGACAATACACTATTGGGATTAACACTGGTGTAAACAATACTACATTGACAATCATAGCTTTAATGCATCATGCCTGCTCAGCTACACATTCGAGGATAACATTACACTTACTGCTGACAACATGCTAACATTGCTATACTGTCATAAAGTCATCCTGTGCATCAGCACCATGTTAGCCTGTTCCTGCATCAATGTTACAGATGGCAGGAGGTGGCACAGGTTTCATCATATGCACAGGGTGTGTTGTTGGTTTGCCAGAGGCCTACATTGAGCCATACAATCGACATGTGTGTGTGTGTGTGTGTGTGTGTGTGTGTGTGTGTGTGTGTGTGTGTGTGTGTGTGTGTGTGTGTGTGTGTGTGTGTGTGTGTGTGTGTGAGGGCCAAGAGTACTGGTATGGGCCAATGCTGATGTAATGTGTGCGGGTATGTGTTAGCCCTAGGTGTGTGGTTTATGTGTGTGTGTGTGTGTGTGTGTCTGCATGCACATAGTTCCACCATGTGGCTGCCATATACAGGGATTTGTGGGACAGCCACAGACTGTACCTGCCAGGCTTTACAGATCACCGGCTCCGGCCATGGATACAGTACCTGTGTCTGGCAGGGGTGCTACTGACAGTATCAGGTACTGAGCCAGAGTACTATCCTCAGAAGTAGACATATGTACACTGGACCCAGATCCCTGCTGGGACTGTCCAGAGCCACGTGCACGTGGTCTTCTAGGACAGTGTATGGACAGCCCACCCCCAACATTGCTGGGGCTGTTACTGGCACTATGGGAGCGGCTGTGACTTGAGGGACGTCTGCGGCGACTTCCAGCTGCCGATGTTGCTGGCATACGTCCACGTCGATGTCTCACCCATCCTACACTGTCCTGACATATGGGCATGACATTGCGGAGGACATCTAATGTCTCACCCCAACGTCTATCCATGACCTCAGTGTAATGATGGATAGTACCTGCTAGGTCACGGATACTGTCATGTAAAGTGGTGTTATGTGCCCTATGTGCCCTTAGTCCCTGTCTGGTGTACCGTTCCATACGTGCCTGTGCCTCCATGACAGCCTGGGACATGCTTGAGGTTG
>NC_056725.1:274817236-274822236 GCF_019279795.1 Protopterus annectens
AAACCCCCCTTTTCCCACAAAAAAGGCAATTATTGGAACAAGTACATGTGGGTGTTTATTGGTTCATAGGTAGGTAATAGGCTATTGGCCCTAGGGCCTATAGAAGCCTAGCCAGACAGTACCCTGGCCTTTGAGACCCAAGTAATTTAATTTCATGTGTCCCTGTCAAGCAGAGCCACAGAGGTGATTCTCGGGGTGTATTTCTTATCTCCCATCCAATAATCAAGAATTTTCATGACGAGTGCTACTGAGGAGCTTTGTTTGCTATTGATAGGTAGTTTGTTCCAGAGTATGGTATGTCTCTGAGATATAAATCTATCCCTCCAGCATGTTCTGTTTATTGAGGTGACAAGGTTTAGGCCCCTAGAGCATGTAGCTCGTAGGGATTGTGATCTGTTTACGTGGAGCATATCCAACAGCTCTGGGTTTGACATAGTTTTGTATGTTAGGCAGAGGTCACCTCTGGGTTGCCGGTATGTGACACAGTCTAGCTGTGGTTTTGTGAGACGGTCTGCATAGGGCATCTGTTTGAGGACAGTATTACTCTTTGTGAGGTATGACTGTGGCCTTTCCAGTTGCTGTAGATGTCTTGTGAGGTACATACCAGAAGGGGCATTGTACTCTATAATGGGTTTTGGGAGTGATGAGTAGAAGGGGACACTGACCTCTTTTTCCCTGGATGACACAGCTTTTGTGATGAGGTGTGCCATGCAGACAGATTTCATGACTAGTGTGGCGCTGTGATTATCAAGGGGGAGACTACTGTCCACCTGTGTCCCATGGTCTCTTATCACACCTTTGGTGTTAAGTCGACTACCACCTATGTGGTAGTTCATGGGTACAGAGTTTTTAGCAAAAAGGATGACAATGAATTTCCGACATTGAGCTTGAGGCCATGGCTTTGTCACCAGGCATCTGTCGCAGTAAATATGACTCTCTCTCTCTCTCTCTCTCTATATATATATATATATATATATATATATATATATAAACACACATACATATAAACATCCATTGGTGTACATATAGATATACATATAGGCACATATATAGTACACCTTTCATGGTGGGACTATCAATTATGCGAAGTATGTGAGGTATACAGTTATGTAATGATATTGCACAGTCTTGTGCTAAATGCATTGAAGGTGTTTTCAGCCCATGTGGCTTTAGCAGGCCTCACTGGCTGCAACACTGCAAACCTAACAAATCACACCCACAGCGTTTAACCACCACATGTCATATACCAGCACTGTATGCTGTCTTGTTTGCCACACACTACTACCTACATACATATATGCACATAACAACCTTCACCAACATATATATGACCTCCCTTCAGAAACAGTTGCAGTATGTCCCTTGCTCTATGCACATGTACAGATGCTAATATATGTGACACAGATATATCTCTCCTTATGTGTGTGCCATACACACACAAGGTCCACACTGTTGTAAGTCCCTGGACCTCACGGCTGACCTGTTGGGCCTTGCTGCAACATGAACAGGTGTCATGTGTTAACACACAGTAATATTAGAGGGCGTATACATAGCTGCAAATGCTAGATTAGCATACTAGCCTGGTAGAGCAGTTGCCAATGCTAAGCTACAGGTTGATATGACTAGCATGCATGTATTACTCTGTCACATCCATGGTTATATAGCTGTATGCGTAACTCCTCCAAACAGCCATTGTCCACACTATTGTACAGACCACAGATAACATGGTTCAGATGTTTGACATTTAATGCTGAGCTACATATATCACAGTTATGTCCCACTGCACACAGCTACACACTGATTTGTCCATGGCAGTAGTTATGCAGGGCATCTGTGCATAGATACATACTTCTGCCACATATTGATGTTTCAAAGTATGTAGAGCAGTCTTCAAATACATCTACTACATGCCAGTAAAGACATATGTGTTACATACCTTTCCTTTGTATGTGTTTGTAGTTTTCAGTTTGGTATGTCTTTGGCTTTTTTTTTGTTTTTCCCTGGTGTGGGTGGGGGTGTGTGTCTCTGTCTCTGTCTCTGTGTCTCTCTCTCTCTCTCAGCATCTGCAATGGGATGATTGCATGTGTGACCAGCAAGTACAGCCTGCTTTTATAGGTATCTGCAAATGTGCATGTGATGGCCTCTGCACCAGTTGGTGACCACCATTTGGTAATTGCATGCAGCCTGCTGTGTGGTAATTGCAGTACTCACTGTCATAGCAACCCTATGCTATAAATTGCTATGTCAGGTAGGCATAGCCCTTTCAGCTTTCCAAAGTGGGGCCCATGCTTGTTTGCTGTGGACACCGTTGTGTAAGTCAGAAGGTTGGTATAGTTCTTATATCTGAAGCTAGGGGTGTAGCCAGTGATTTAAATGTTGTACTCAGACCTGAATGTTGACACTTCCACTACAAAGTTGTCAGTGTGGAATTGTACTCACCCTTACAAATGCTAACATGAGATACATGGGAGTATGTAGTTTCTTTTCTACTTATACAATTAACTGCCATACAAAAGTAGTTATTGAGATGTATTCATTTGGCACATGAACTGTTTGTGAACTGCTATACTGTGAATATTAATTTACTCACTTTTGAACAGTTTGTGCTTTTTTAGTGTTGACATTAGCACAGGCTGCTCAAGGAAAGTGGACACATTTCAGTACTGAGTATGCCTACCTACATCCTTGGTGGGCCCTGAACAAACAGGTATATTGTACATTTGGGTAGTGGTGCAGAAGGACAGAGAGCATTATGTATTAATGTGTGAACTTTATCTAGCTGGACTTAAAGGGTTGCTGTGTACCTGGTAGTTTACCAAGACAAGTAGTCTGTCTGCGTACCTCCCAACTATTGACCTATCCAGATGGTAGCCAGAGGTTAGCCTGTTATTCTTTGTCTGTGCACCACACTGGTCTTTTCAGCACTGGAACAATTGCATTGTCACAGTTGGTTGCTACCAGTACATGGCTACATCCCTTGGTATTTCAGTGTTGTACTCCTACATAAGGGTATGCTTCTGGAGCTCCTTCCAAAGCTATTTGCACTGTGTGTAACAGCGGAATAGCTGATATGCCTGTGTGTTTCTGCCTCTGCCAGGCCTCTCAAACACTCAGGTACATATTTGAACAGACTCAGGGAAAAGTAGGTAGAAGTGAGGTACACCTTTACAATATTAGAGACATTAAATTGAAACTTTGAGAGAACCAGAGCATATGGATTAATACACATTTCCTGAAGTACAAGCAGTGTCTAACTCTTACTTATTGTCATTATTCATTAAGTGTAATTCCCCACCTTTCTGCCTAACATCAGTACCTTTCAGACGGTTTCAGCTAAAACCTGTCTAAAAATCAGGGACATGCCTGAAAATTAGTCACAGTTGGGAAATATGGCCTCTGCCCTAATCAGATATGCTAGTGTTTGTCCTGCTATGATACTGTGTGGGGGTTGTAAAGTGCTACTGTAGCATTATTTCCTGCTAGAATGGCTGGCTCTTATTTCACAGTCATGTAATGCAATTCCACAAGAACTGCTGGTAAAGATCCACAGAACAGGATTTGTGTTATGGCATTCCTATTTGTCCTTTACATTCACTCATTCTGATGCATGATATATTTATTTCAGCACCAATTTGTTGTATGTTTACCATGGCTTAGTGGTACTTCATGCAGTCTAGTGTGTACAAGGTCGGGGTTCGAGACTGACAGAGGTGTTTTATTTTGCTGCTGAGCAGAACAAGGGCCCTGACCCCTGACATGCAGAGTGACTAAGGCACTTTTAAGCAGTTGTAAGTGGGTTTGCGCGGGCTAAGCGCACACAGGCGCACACTCGAGCAAACCCGCTAACTACTGCTTAAAAGTGCTTACTCTCGCTAACCCCCGTGCTCATTTCTTTGAAAGAAAAGAAAATGGGGAGATAGGAAAGTGGTGAAAACGGGGCACAAAGAGGGGAAGACATTAGGGAAAACAGCTCGGGATGTGCAGGACGGTTGTAGGGAAGGCCCATAGCTGCCCATTTCTTTAACAGCAACAGCTGTGCATATGCAGTAAATTTGGAGGGAAATATGAAACGTTCAGCCCCTGTGAGAGGGGTGAGGACAGCAAAGTATATTGTACTGCCAATTAAATATCAGTTTATGTGTCCAGCGGACATGTGTGCAAAATGGGCAGCTATGTATGGGGCATAATTTTTTTTTGGGAGCAGATTGCTTTTTTTTTCTTTTTTTTCAGGTGAGAGTGGAATGTGGGGTAGAGGATGTAGGTATAATTAGGGAAGTAGGTTGGGGAGGTAAACAGACAGGACAAACAAGACGCATACAGGGGCGGAATATGACACGTGGTGGGTGAAGACCATTGACGGGGAAGGATGTTTGGAAATCGCAAGCCCATGAGCCTACAGATGGCAACAGTGGAACTGAGATCCCCACCCATGGGCAGTCACCACTGCACCTTCACAGCCCCGAGGGTGGCTGTGCTGGGGGCTGTGTAGGATGGGCAGGCTCACCCATGAGTTGCACCACTCATGCCTCAAGCTGGCGTAGAGGATCAATGACAGAATGCTCGATCTCTTTACACACCACAGCCCGGACCATTTGGAGGGTGATAGCTAGCCATCCTCCACCCACGCTTGCACGGGGGGGGCAAGCCCCATCCCCTGCAGCACTTCCACCCAAAGATGGCACAGGGCCAATGGAGGAGGAGGTCCCAGGCTGGGCACCTGAACTTCTGGTGCCAGGTGCCATCACCAGCTGAGGTGGGACAAGTGGGTCCGCTGGGACCGGCCTTCTCATACGTTCTATGTTTAGGAGGATTTAATGAAAATATGGGTTAGTAACAGTCAACAGCATTCCCAATTAGTTATAACAGCATGCAGAAGTATTCCCATTAACCCAACACACCAGAGTTCCAACAGTTGAACAGCAAGCATGACACATGCATATATGGAACAACAGTGGACATTACAACAGCATGCAGGTTTAATTGATGGCAACAGGCCACCA